>NC_035448.2:167986727-168286727 GCF_002127325.2 Helianthus annuus | reverse complement strand
CAAGATTGAAGCTCGATTATCGAGAAACGATCCTAATGGTTGTGCCTTTCCTATAAATACCCAACCCATTTACCCATCTCCCTCACATTTGATATGAGTTTTCTCTAAGTGGTTGTGTTTGTGCACTTCCTACCTGAGATTACTTGGAATCAAACCTTGTGGGGACCTTCTGTAAGTATTCTTTCGCGTTTTTCGTTCGTTTTAGCGTTTAAGTCAAACTGTGTTTGACTTCCTGCTTTGACCAGTTTATGGTCAACGCGAAGTTCGTTTGAACTTCATAACGTGAGCGTAATCACGATGGTTATAGTCCCTAGTAACTATACCTACTGATTACCACGTTATCTAGGCTCAGTGACGAGTCGTAGTTTTGGCCAAAATACGTTTTCTCGCGTATTTTGTAACCAAACTACTCTAGGGTATTGAAACCGTTTGTTTTAATACCAAACCTGTTTTCTAACTTTACTAAACATGTTCTAGCATGTTTAGCTCGTCACTTTTAGATTTGTGCTTGTTTAGGGTCGTAAAGGTAAGCGATCTAATCAATCGCTTATACTTTCGAACCCGACCCATTTGGTCGATCAATAGGATCTGACCAAACACTTTAGGTGACCATAGTTGTATAGGGAATAACCTTCCGAGGTTATACCTTATGGTCACATCGTTTAAGTAGTTGTGTGATAGGTAGTTTATATGCCTTAGGTAAATTACCAAAATGCCCTTTTTACGCATAAATTCATTTTAAGCATATGTAACTTAATTTTTTACATCTAAACTGATTTAGCAACAATATTAGACGTGTTAAGGCATATAATACTTGTCATAGGACTAGTTAGGCTTTCCAAACGCGTTTTACGCGAACGACGCGTTAAAGTAGCGTAAGCTACCTAAACGGGTCGTAATGGGTCGTAAGCACTTAGGATAGGTTTCGTTTTAGTATGTAGACTTTGTTAAACCATACTACATAAGTTCCCACACTTATTTGGTTTACGAACCCTCGTACTATCCGATCTTCCGAGTTAGGTCCGGTTATTAATGTAGTTACCTATACTAGGAGCCGTTTGATTCCGTGATCCTCTAGCATTGCTTGGTGGTTACCCTAGGACTTCTAAGCAATCTCATGTTAGTACATAGACCCCTCTTTTACTGTTTTCCAAACATTTTGGGGTGAAACACATGTGCCTACTTGTTACTTTCATGATTTCATGCTTTTATATCATATACTTGCTATGTTCATTAGTACACTAGTAGTACATGATTTTATTATGTTTTTGCTATGTATGTCCATTGTGTGCATACTTAGTACATCGTTTTACATAACATTTTATGCTATGTACGTTCGTCATACTTAGTACATTTTACATCACATGCTATGTATGCCCATTGTGTGCATACTTAGTACATCATCTTACAAAGACATCTTATACTTGGTATCATGCTATGTATGACCATCCATCACATACTTAGTACATTGTTTGTGCATTCTTACTTATGGTTTGGTTGTTACATATTTCACTTGCCATACATGACATTATGTTTACACATTACTTGATTAACATTTGACAACGGTTTAGACATGGGCAATTTACATTGGTGGTTTATGTGGGTAAGTGATTTGAGTAACAAGACGTGTGTAATGTAATACAAGCATGGTGGATACGCCGTTGGTACTTCCTATATATAAGTGATTGTATTGTATTACATGGCGTAGCGTTATTTGAATCATTCATTTGGATTTATACATATTTACACAAATAACATATTTTTTTCACAAGACATTGTTTTACAAGACAGTTTGTTTTATACAAACTCATTTTTACTTGGTTATTCATTTAACCTTACACCATTCTTTTTAACTATACATATCTATCATCGATTTTAAAACATTTTATAAAAGCAAACACTTAAACTGGATTCATGACAAGTTTTTGTTAAACATTTTCTAAAACCTAGGTCATGAATCCTATTTTTCATAAAACCTATGTACTCGCCGGAATTTTTATGCTGATGTATTTTCACATGTGTTTCAGGTACTATAGTTGATGACTATTGATGATGATATTGATGCATGCTCACATAGGATTGGACGAGGCCTTAGTAACATTAAAAAATGCAAGACTAATTAATTTTTGTTATGTTTCTTTATTGTTAAGACATTGTAACTCATTTAATTCAATAAAACGAAATTTGTTTAATCCATGGTTGTGAAACAATGATTCTGTTACAACACTCCCTGACGTTTCCGCCACGTTTTGTTGTTTTACGTGGTCGGGGTGTGACAGAAAAGTTGGTATCAGAGCCAATGGTTATAGAGAATTAGGTTATTAGTAATGCTTTGACCTATACTATAACCTTCCTAGGACCCTAACGCGAGTTTACTTGCGTTTAGTCATAAAACAATACCGTCACTTATCCTTAGGTGACAACCACAACAAGAACATAAATTTGATCTACTTTGAAAACTAATCATCTGTTCTAGGATGATTGATTACTAGGTTTTGAACCCTTTGTTATAAGGTTTCGAACACTTTAAGTTTTCAAAATTCCGTCAAAGTTTGGGTCTAAATAATGTGAACACGTGCAAACTGGAAGAGTGGGTGCCTGTACCCTGAGTTTTCTGTCTAAGGCTAGAGTGTTCGTACAAATCCGCAGTATCGGACCAGTCACTCTTACCTGGGAACTCTTCGGGTGAGTGTCCACTTATAGGCGAGCATGTCTTCGTGATACATTATGGGGACCTATTTACTTTGATTCAGCCTTTGCATGTCATTTGTTTGCTTCGTGGTTCAAACAAATGACCATCACCCATGCTTTTGGTCGGTAATTTCCTATTCTTACCCAATGCCATTTCACTTGTTTCTCTCTCTTGTTTCCCTTTTAGAATGCCTCCACGACGCGACAATCGGATACCTAATGAAGAACTGGCAGCTATCATTACGCAGCAAATGACTGCTGCAATCCCGAACATCGTTGCTCAATGCAACCAAGCTCTCAACAACAATAATGCCCCCTGCAGCTTCAAGACGTTTGACGTGATGTGTTGGTGCACTTGTGTCTGTACTTTGTCTGTATTCGGTCTGTATGTAAACGATGTCCTAAATCAGTCTGTAAGTTGACCAAGTCAACTATCCTCCTAGTTTGACTTGGACAACATGATGTTGTCTGGATCGAAGGATAGCCTCGAAGGATACTGCTAATCCTTCGAGGTGCTCGAAAGATATGGTTCGACCATGGTTCGACCATTAGGCATCGAAGGATGATCCTTCGATGTCCATGCTGATCTTTCGGACACATTGTCATCGACAGATGATCCTTCGGACCATCTATCGATCCTTCGACCAAGACCTGTTATGTATGGGTATAAATACCCATGCAGTGTGTTAGTGTTAGAGAGATGCACATTTGGAGAGTTAGAGAAACTCTGCTGGAAAACACACACACACACACTTTAGAGAGTTTGCAAACAAGATTGTAAACATTGTGCTTGTAACCGTAAACCTTCATACGTATTAATACAGTGGTGTTAATCGGTGAACTTTGTGTGTTCTTGTGTTTGTTCTTGCATCATCCCGGTTTGCCCGCTAGCTTGGATTCCGCACTCGCTAGTGGGTTAGTATAACAAGGTTTAGGTTTGTTCTCGATCCTCCGAGAAAAGGGACCTATAAGTGGTATCAGAGCTTGGCTCTTTACCTTGTTTAAAACCGGTTTGTTCAAGTTCTTGGTGTGTTTGGACACTTGGTTTAGCACCCGTTTTTGGTAGTTTTCTGCATAAAAACGCGTACTAAACCTATCGGGAGTGTTCGGGGTCGGTTTGGGTAACATAAAAATCGTTTTTGTGAAACCTTGATTTTTCCGGCCATATCTCCGGTGTGTTTCCGGTGACCAGTTCTTGAAGATAAGGTTGCTTATTTTGGCAAAAATTTTTGAAAGTCAATTGTTTGGTGAAAAGTTGTTGCAGAACCATCCTTTCTGCCGAAAGTTGGTACATCAACACATCACCTTTTTCACCAACCCATCGTACTTTGTGTCAGTGTGTCAGAGCTGTCGAAAGATATCCTTCGACATCGAAAGATATCCTTCGACATCTTTCGATCAAAGGCAGATCGAAAGATAAGCATCCTTCGAGTAGTCTTTCGAAGTCTAAGGGTTATCCTTCGTAGTTGGAATCTTTTCGAAAGTTGGTTGTCCGAAAGATAAGGATACATCTCGAAAGATAAGGATCTTTCATTGTGAATCTTTCGAAATCAGTATTCGAAAGATATAGATCTTTCGAACTGTGAATCTTTCGTGATAATCAGTCGAAAGATAAGGATCTTTCATTGAGAATCTTTCGAAGACTTTGCTCGAAACTCAACAGTAATCTTTCGATCACTGTTGATCCTTCGAACAAGTCTTGATCTTTCGATCAGATTTTATCTTTCAATTCTTGTCTGTTTAAACTTAACAGTTTGTGTTTGTGAAGGATCTCAATTAATATTTGATCAAAATGAGCTGTACAAGTCCATGGGATTGGAGTTTGGACTCACGAACCAATCAAAAGTTAGTCACTGCTGCAGATTGGGCAAAGAGTATGACTCCACAGCCTTCAATCAGTGCAAGTCAATGGGCTTTGGTGTCAAAGCAAAATCAAGACATGCAGAATTTTGTGGCAGAAAGAGGAGAAGGATATGCAGCTACTACTAAGATACGCCAGGATCAGTTGAAGAAGAAATTCGAATCATTTCGTTTCTTAGAGAATGAAACACTAAATGATATAACGAATCGTTATTATCATTTAATGTGTGAAATGCGTGCTTTTGGTGTTCCTACATCTCAACAGGAAATGGTGGCACGGTTTGCTGATGCTCTACCACCAAAGTGGGGTTCATTCATTGAGCAGCTGAAGCATACGGGTACTCTGAATACAATCAACATCTATGAATTCATTGAGAAGCTGGAACACAAGAATGACCAAGAAATCCGGAAAGCTCAGCGAGCTCTTGTTCCTAAAAACACAGAAATGTATTTGCCTGGTTTTGGTCCTTCAGCTAGTTCTAGTCCTGTTCAGCAACCGAAGCTTCAAACTGCTTTTGTGTCCAATACGAGTTCCTTTTCATTTCCTCAGTCAATAGCTGCTCCACAACCTCAATTCGATCCGAGGTCGTACATTCCTGTCCCAACACAGCCACAACCACAACCTCAAGTTTCCACAACAAAACCTCAATTTGAGCAAAGCGTCGATTGTGGTACGGATATACAGTTGGGAAACAGTGACCAAACAAGAACTGCATTTTACGCTGAGATTGTCAAGAATGTCAATGATGGTCAATCTTCGGAAGATGATAACAGTTCAGGATATAGTGGCAGTTCAGATGAAGAATCTAATCTAAATGAAAGAATTGATTCTGAAGCTGATAATTTGTCGAATGAGGCTGACAAGAAATCTGACTTGATCGAGAAAGCTGATACTACATCGAAAGAAATGGAGAAGATTCTCACTGAAGATGGATCTTTCTCTTCTCAACCTGTCTCTATGACTAATGTCACAGCTTCTTCAAGTCAGGTAAAGGTTGAAACTCCTAGCATATGTAGTGAATGTGCTAAAATGAAGCATGAATGTGTTGAATTGAGACGTGAATCAGAAACGGTTCATAGTCACAATCAAAGTTTGGTAATTGAACTGGCCAAGTGCAAAGAGGCAAACATGGCGTTAACTCAAAACGAAAAGGAGTTTAAAACTGTGATTGAAACTCTAAAGAAAAGTGTTTCCGAATTGAACAAAGTTGTGTATCATAAACAAGTTAGTATTAATGACTATATCAACCTTGTTGAGGAAACCAAAAAGCAATTAGCCATTGCCCAATGCGAGCATGATGCGATCAAACAAAAATTGGATAGTTATTCTAACTCCCAATTTGTGCTTGATCACATCATCGAGGTTCAACAACCGAAAGGAAATCAGAAGGGGATAGGATATAAGAAATGTCCGCCCCCTTTGATGAACAACTATACCAAAATGCCCGATGAAGAGGAAATGCCCCGGTATGAACCCAGTGTGCCTCTTAACGTTGAGGAATTTGCTACTGGGCTAGGGTTCAAACCGGACAATTCATCGGAGGGCTCATCTGATAACAAAGAAAAGTCATCATGTGCTTCAAATCAAAGTCCTCCAACTATTGAGGACTGTGATTCTTCAGATGATGAATCAGATGTGAATGACCAGGATGAATCACTTGATGAGGCGAAAGGAGTAGAAATTCCAATTGAGAATCATATTCTTTGTGATCCTCCTACTCCTGTCGTGCAACCTGTTGCCAAGAAAGTGATAAATCCTGTCAAAGATGTCAAGAATGACAAAGAAAGTGTGTTTGCTGTTAAAAGCAATGATTTGTTGTACACCTTGGTCGGAGATGTTAAGATTTATTCAAACAATGATTTTCCAATTAAAAATGTCAATCCATCCCTGATTGATAAAGTTTTTGAAGATAACACAAGCAAGTTTTTGGGAAAGACGATCCCTGGAGTTACTGTAACTCAATGTGATCCAATTCCAAAAGCTGAAATCAGAAAACAATTTGGAAAACAGAAATCACCGACAAAGCAACAACCGATTGCTTTTAAGGGTAAACCACATCAACGAGCTCCAAAGCCAAAGGCTAAGGTTGAAACAAAGGGAGCTCGTAATCAGAAGAAGGGCAAAGATGTTAAATTTGTAGCATCAAAGGGTACCGATAAAATTGAGACTTTCGAAAACAAATCAAACACCGATTTTGTACAAAAAGTCAAGATTTTGAAGCGTAACAGTGATAACAATTACACCCAACACACAAACGGGTGTGATGAACGAGCAAGTACCTCAGGTTCTACAGGTTCGACATCTGCTAGTCGAACAAATTCTCCTAAGTTTGTTGAAAGGAGAACTTGTTTCAAATGTGGGAAGTCTGGGCACATCATTAAAGATTGCACAAACTTGCCCAAACCAAATTTTGTTGAAAGAACCCCCTCTGAACAAGGTCACTCACAACGTCGTACTGTTTCTCCAAAACATGATAAACGCACTATTCAAGAGCAAGAAACAAAACAACGACGTAAAAATGTAAAGGTGATCGAAAAGGCCTTAAAACCGGAAACTGTTAAAAGGAAACCTAGTTTGTCACAACCATTAAAACCAGAAAATGTACATAATACACACTCTGGTAAACAAAAACAAACTTGGAAACCTAAAACAGGTAAAGGTTCAAAGGGAGGTGTTGTGCTTGACAATTATCAAGAGGTTGAAATTACATTTTTTGATTCTCAGGGGCAACCCAAGTCTATGAAGGCTTGGGTCCCCCTCTCCAACTAATCTCTGAGTGAGTGTGCAGGAAGTTCCAGGAGGAACTATCGATAGTCATAGGATTATTGATAGTGGAATGTCCGTGCACAAGATAGGCGACAGAAGAAATTGTTGCCTTTGATGGAGAGAAAGAAAAGAAAAAGGAAATGTGGTTGAATGATGGTGCATAATTCGACCAAATGAAGAACATGCCAAAATTTGGTCATTATGGTTTTTGATCGGGTCCTCAGGAACGAATGAAGTGAAATGTGTGCCGATGCCTTTGCATGGATTGAACATCCGCACACCATTTCTGAAAGAGAAAGTCAAAGACCTTCGCTGGTACAATGTGGAAGACCAGCCGGACCCGGAGGTTTACGACCTTGTTGCTGTCAAGAGATTAGTCAGTAGCTACAAAATCGACTTTGAAGTCCACACCGGGTGGATATCAAGTTTGGAAGAACACTTAGATTCCTTGCAATGCATGAAACGGTTGCAGGATATGGTTTTTGAATTTCTAAATCTCTCCTATACTTGTTGATTTTTAAGCTACTTTATGAATTATTATCATCTCATACAGCACTCTTTGGCCTGACACGTTGATCTCAAATATCACCTCACACGTGATTGTTTCTTTGTGAAACTCGTCAATGTTGTCATGGTCCGCACCGCTTACCGACATGCCAATTCATTTTTCCAAAATTTGTTAAATCTTTTCTGATAAAACTTATTTTTGGTAAATGGCATTAAGGTCAAGCAAGAGTAAACCAACATCGGAAAATCATTTTTGTAAATATCTTTGTGTTTTTAAATTTATCTTAGTTTGTTGATTTTAGGGGGAGTAAATCCAAAAATCGGAAAATACAAAAACATCGAAAAATTTCAAAAACACAAAAACAATAGAAAATCAAAAATGAGTTTCCTGGCGAGCAAAAGAGAAAATGATAGTACATCAGTGGTCTATCCAAACCTCTTTAAACCTTAAATGCAAAACGATAAGCAGCTCTATATAAGATGTATCGGTAGGCTCACAATCATTTTAAAGTGTGCAGGGTGATATAAATCTTAATCGACTGAAGACCAGGTGGGAACCATTCATTGGCATATGGTCTTAGTACCGAAATTTCGTTTGATAGATTGCCGAGGTTCTGAGATATTCGGTCTTTATGCTGCTTATCATCTGGGTATCATGGTTGTATCTTTTACCGAAAAATAACGGGGACACAAGTCTAGATCTTCCATGATACTATACATACGTGTACATATTGCATACTGCATTCGACCTCAATAAGTGATAAACAATCACATGTCCATATCAAATAAGTGATAAAATATCACATTTATCCGGGTGTCAAGTTCGTCTCTCTGCTGTACGGAAGTACTGACCTGTTCACGGACTTGCACCTGTGCCCTCATGCATACGAAAATCAAGTTCCTCATCAATAAGTGATTATATCACATAGGGCTTGTTTTCAAATCAAAATAAGTGAGTATCTCACAATTTTATACGGTCAAACAGATGATAATCGGTATACTCACCGGTAAGATGAACTCTCGTGCATACCTTGATACGGGAATGTGTCGTGATGTGGATGAACACCGGTCGGTAAGTATAAATCATACATTAACGTATCCTCTAAACATGATTACATCTGATAAGTTGAGCTTAAGTGGACAACAATACCGATAATTGTTATAGGATGCTTATCTTAATGTTAACTAACTGAACAACAAGAGTGTTTTGGCATGACCGTACACTGATATGATTCTCTTACCCTCGAAACTCGCAAAAAGAATGTCTGTATATATTTATTTACTGCTTAACTTTTATTGTTTTTTTTTCTTTTAAACAGTTTCGTCGTTTGGTGCATATCAGCACGACATTAGCGGTGATGTCGTTTGATAACACTCAAAGGATTTTAAATTGTTGTCTTTTTATTTCAAAAACACACCTGAAATCCGTGTTTTAATATAAACTTTATAAAAGCCAAAAAGATTTTATTTCTGCTTTATTTTCGATCGTACGATGTTGGAGCTCAAGTCTTCGTTGCCTGAAACCTGAACGAAAACCAAACTGACTAAATCTTCATAAACGGTCGAAATTTGCATGTTTTGAAAGTTAGAATTTAAAATTTGAAAAATTTATTAAACTTTCAAACTGTCGGACGGTGCTTGATTGTGACATGGTCATTCGTGTGTCATTTGCTTATACTATGTTCCAAGCAGTTGTTCTCATTACGCGTTTAGATTTCTTGCATGTGCAGATTCTAAAGGCTAGGAGAACATGGTCGATGACAAGCTTTGGAATGAAGACACGACGAGAAGGCGCTCAAAAGACGAAGATGATCGAGTTGCCGCTGGCCATCTTCAACACCACAAGGATCTCACTTCATAAAGTTAAAGTATTTCACGAGCATAACTCAAGGGGGAGCTTATGTTAAGGGGGAGTTTGTTAACACACTGCCTACATGATACGGGTAGTTTGTTGATACACTCTCTGCTTTCAAGACGTGAAGACTTTGAAGATCCTCCGACCATGAAGACTTGAAAGGACATCAGAGTTTTGGAAACTCGAAGACCAAAGACTGTCGAAGTTCGAGACAAGTCTACATCTATAGAAGATAAAGACAAGATAAAGACAAAGCTACAGCCAAGGGGGAGTTTGTTGGTGCACTTGTGTCTGTACTTTGTCTGTATTCGGTCTGTATGTAAACGATGTCCTAAATCAGTCTGTAAGTTGACCAAGTCAACTATCCTCCTAGTTTGACTTGGACAACATGATGTTGTCTGGATCGAAGGATAGCCTCGAAGGATACTGCTAATCCTTCGAGGTGCTCGAAAGATATGGTTCGACCATGGTTCGACCATTAGGCATCGAAGGATGATCCTTCGATGTCCATGCTGATCTTTCGGACACATTGTCATCGACAGATGATCCTTCGGACCATCTATCGATCCTTCGACCAAGACCTGTTATGTATGGGTATAAATACCCATGCAGTGTGTTAGTGTTAGAGAGATGCACATTTGGAGAGTTAGAGAAACTCTGCTGGAAAACACACACACACACACTTTAGAGAGTTTGCAAACAAGATTGTAAACATTGTGCTTGTAACCGTAAACCTTCATACGTATTAATACAGTGGTGTTAATCGGTGAACTTTGTGTGTTCTTGTGTTTGTTCTTGCATCATCCCGGTTTGCCCGCTAGCTTGGATTCCGCACTCGCTAGTGGGTTAGTATAACAAGGTTTAGGTTTGTTCTCGATCCTCCGAGAAAAGGGACCTATATGATGTCGTGGGTCACGCAAATTTAATCCCTAAACAACTGTAGTTAGCGGTAGTAGGGTATCGAACTCAGGGAGTATGTGGAAAATGTGTTGATTGTGTAGCTTTGTATTTATACTAAAGTTAAACTAAATTGCTGAAAATTAAAATTCAAGATTGTGGAATGTTGTTTTGGAAAACTAAATTAAAAACTAATTCAAATCAAAGTAGGTTGTAAACAATCAGGAGAGAACAATGATCATCCTAGGTTCCAGTTTCGTTAAACAATTGTGTGCAATTTCACTAGAAAGAGTTACATAGACATAACTCGTGTATGTGTGATTGAAGTGATAAAAGGGAACAAAGTACTCGGATTAGATAATGCGAGGTTGTTTCCCGATGACCTATTAACCAATAACTAACCCTAACCCTTCCCGTGATATCTCGGTTGCCAACGGCACCAAGAACGTACGATCAAGACTAGAAATTGTGATATAGATTAACGCACTACAAGCAATCAAACATACACCATGACATTCAAGCAACGCAAAATATCATTCTAGAAATGCAGAAATTAACACACAAAAGTCTTAGAAACATTCACCTAGGATGATCACCGAAGAGTTTAGCCGGACATGGCTCGGTGAATCATCATCAACATCAATCTAATGTTCATAAAGATTAAAAACACAAACCGAATGTTTAGAAATGTTCAAAAACCAAGCAAGTACTCCAAATTCGCTCCCAAAGTCTCCAAGAACCGTCAATCATGAGATAATACCAAAAGACACACCAAAAAACGAGTATATGGCAGCAGTTACATTTTTCACGTTCAGGCACCACCGTAAATTACGGCTCCACCGTAATTTACGGTGGTCATCAAAGTGTTACGGTGGTTTGAGCCTGGTTTACGGTGCAACAGAATTGAGAAAATGGGTCACCGTAAATTACGGTGATACCGTAATTTACGGTACCAAGCAGCCTTCACTTCTTTGTTTTGTCTTGTGTTCTTCTCTCGACCCGTTTTCACCAAAGCATCCATAAGCTGCCTTTTTATCCATCGCTTATCTCCTAATTTGTACCTGAAACATAAGCATCGTAGTTATCTAATTCAAGATAATTACACGGCTAAATGGAGGATTATTTCATGTTTTATCACACTTAAGGGTTGTCCAAAGGACCACCCGTCACATCCCCACACTTACCCGTTGCTTGTCCCAAGCAACTCATCAATATAGTTTCAAGACAAGTGATCAAATCAGCCAAACAAATCATGCAATTTCTTTACCAACCCCCTTTTTAATGCCCCAAGCAATACACCCCTCACAATTTCTCTCCTCTCGGCTACAAGTGGAAAGTAGCAAAGATAAGCTAGACACACACTAGGCAACCGGGTGGTTGCGCAATCATAAGCTTGTACCTGAATCAACTATACTCCTATAACGGGTCAAACACGAATGCAAATCAAAGGGGCTTAAAGGTTGTAACGTGGCTAGGTGTATGGGTAGGAAATGGAATATATATGAGTAGCGAAAATTCAACCCGGTCTTTTTATTACAACTACCAAAACAACTAACAAAGACATACTACTATATACAAGACAATGAAACCTTCTTTTTTTTTTCTTTTTTCTTTTCTTTCTCATTTTTTTTTTTTTTTTTTTTTTTTGACATTCATAATACATTAACCATAACTATTTCAAACTCATAAACTACTAATTATATCACTAATGCTATAAGACCGGGTCAAATTTGGGTACATTTTCAAGTAAGTAGCTAGGGGAAACAAATGATAGGCTTTAGGCACAAAATTGGGCAACTAAATGACCAAACCCCCACCCCTCTCACTACCATGCTCATATATATAATTTATGAGGTCCAACCCCCCAAATCCCACACTCACTCACACAACCGACGAGGCTACCTAATGCCCTTATCCTTTCTACATTCATGTCTAACAAGGATTCAAATTGCATTCAAGCACAAGTTCTAACGCACCCCCACCCGTAGCCACTCTCATTAAAGATTATTTATATACATGTGTGGCTACAACTCTCACCAAGAATGAAAAGGGTAATAAGGGTTGCCGGTGCATTGACTTGGGGATAAATTAGGGCGACAAGATTTCATATTGTTTTGCTTGCCTTAAAATTTTTCAAAAATCTTCGAAAAATTCCCCCCATCCCCACACTTGGGATACATTGTCCCCAATGTATGGCTTTGGGAGGATTTGATCACATCCTCAATCAACATCCGCAAAAAGCTTTTATCTCAAACCCCAAATTTCTTTTTGTATTTTTTTCTTTTTATATATTTTTTTTTTGTTTTATGTTTTTCATTTTTGAACACAACACCACCAACCAACCAAACCCAACAATCAATCATATGATCAATCACCACCCATCCTCCCACCATAATCAACATAAACCAACAAATATATACAAACTATACAAGAGAGAGAATACCACCTGATCAATAATAACGCGGTCCTGGGGGCCCAAAAATGGACGACATCATATCGCTCCATTCTCCAAACCCGAACGAGCCGCTACTGCTTCCCTCTTGTTGTTGTGGTCCCTCTTGCCGTCTTGGATCAAGCCACTGAGAATGGTGGAGTTGTGGAGTCGGATACGAAACGCTGCCATCCCCGGCAGCGGCGCCAAAATTTGACGTGATGTCGTGGGTCACGCAAATTTAATCCCTAAACAACTGTAGTTAGCGGTAGTAGGGTATCGAACTCAGGGAGTATGTGGAAAATGTGTTGATTGTGTAGCTTTGTATTTATACTAAAGTTAAACTAAATTGCTGAAAATTAAAATTCAAGATTGTGGAATGTTGTTTTGGAAAACTAAATTAAAAACTAATTCAAATCAAAGTAGGTTGTAAACAATCAGGAGAGAACAATGATCATCCTAGGTTCCAGTTTCGTTAAACAATTGTGTGCAATTTCACTAGAAAGAGTTACATAGACATAACTCGTGTATGTGTGATTGAAGTGATAAAAGGGAACAAAGTACTCGGATTAGATAATGCGAGGTTGTTTCCCGATGACCTATTAACCAATAACTAACCCTAACCCTTCCCGTGATATCTCGGTTGCCAACGGCACCAAGAACGTACGATCAAGACTAGAAATTGTGATATAGATTAACGCACTACAAGCAATCAAACATACACCATGACATTCAAGCAACGCAAAATATCATTCTAGAAATGCAGAAATTAACACACAAAAGTCTTAGAAACATTCACCTAGGATGATCACCGAAGAGTTTAGCCGGACATGGCTCGGTGAATCATCATCAACATCAATCTAATGTTCATAAAGATTAAAAACACAAACCGAATGTTTAGAAATGTTCAAAAACCAAGCAAGTACTCCAAATTCGCTCCCAAAGTCTCCAAGAACCGTCAATCATGAGATAATACCAAAAGACACACCAAAAAACGAGTATATGGCAGCAGTTACATTTTTCACGTTCAGGCACCACCGTAAATTACGGCTCCACCGTAATTTACGGTGGTCATCAAAGTGTTACGGTGGTTTGAGCCTGGTTTACGGTGCAACAGAATTGAGAAAATGGGTCACCGTAAATTACGGTGATACCGTAATTTACGGTACCAAGCAGCCTTCACTTCTTTGTTTTGTCTTGTGTTCTTCTCTCGACCCGTTTTCACCAAAGCATCCATAAGCTGCCTTTTTATCCATCGCTTATCTCCTAATTTGTACCTGAAACATAAGCATCGTAGTTATCTAATTCAAGATAATTACACGGCTAAATGGAGGATTATTTCATGTTTTATCACACTTAAGGGTTGTCCAAAGGACCACCCGTCAACGTTCAACTCGGCTAAGCCATCAAAGTTTTCTGGGTCTCAAGGAGCGACTGCACTTCTGCAATGGTTCGAGAGTTTAGAGAGCACCTTCAGACATGTTCAATGTCCAAACGAGCGAAAGGTAGATTTCGCATCTTGTGTCTTTGAGAAACGGGCTTTGACATGGTGGAACGGTGTGATGAGAGATAGGGGTGCCGAAGTGGCACTGGCTCAAACGTGGGAAGAACTTCGAGCACTGATGATGAAGGAATTCTGTCCTCGTCACGAGATCAGGGCCTTAGAAAGGGAATTCGACGATCTTAAGCAAGACAGCGGCGAACATCGAGCATACACTGATCGATATGAGGAGCTGAGTCTATTGTGTCCTTCCATGGTTACGCCTTTGGATAAGGCGATCAAAAAATACATTGATGGCCTCCCTGACTCAGTTCAGGACATTGTTATTGGTAGTAACCCCACTACGGTTAGGCAGGCCATTGAGCTATCTGCAACTTTGACTGAATCTCAGATCAGGAAACGTAAGCTTTTCCGAAAGGGTGACAAGAAACCGGTCGAGGAATCGAAACCAATCAAGGAATCAAAGACCATGGATGAACAGACTGGATCCCCTAAGAAGTCAAAGAAGCGAAAGGCTTCTCAGAACTTCGCCATGGTTACTCACAATGATCAAGCCGTCCCCAACCAACCAGCTCAACCCCCTGCTAGGAAGCCATACAATGGAAATTCACCTTTGTGCAACCAATGTAACCTTCATCATCATGCTAGGGTGAAGTGCCGTGAATGCCAAATTTGTGGACTTAAAGGTCACACAGCAAAGGTTTGCCGACCTGCAGTTGCACCAAATCAAGCTGACAACAATCCTGCTCAAGCTCGCTTTCCACCAGGTTCTTGCTACAATTGTGGCGAGATGGGTCATTTCCGAAGAAATTGACCAAAGCTTGCTAATGCTAATCCAGCACAGTGATCGGCATCTGACCGACTAGAAGACAACACCCTTTAGAAATAATCATGTCTTGTGTATTATTTTCTTTTGTTGTCAAGGTCCATGAAACAGTTGTTATCATTGTTTATAAATAAATCTTTTATTTACATTGCAATGTATTTATGAGGTTGTATGTATAAAGAACATATCCCTTACAATACCGACAATCAAGGAATCGTATTCCTTGAAGAACATACTACCCCCAAATTTCTTCCATTTTATGATCTCTTACGTTTTTCCACGAAAATCATAAGTACCCATTTTCTCCAAAGAAAACGAAGTACAAAGCGCAAGTTACAACTCTGAACGAATACCCAATCCTTGATGGGATACCTAAGGGTATTTTCGTAAGTCCTTAATTGTTATATACCTTAATTCGAATGTGGTGATTCCTTGTAATCAAGAATCGAATTTTTGGAAGATCTTCCTATCTTTTCAGATAGATTCCAGAGGACATTGAAGTCCATCTACTGGTTTCCATATCCATTTTCAATCAATAACAAGTTAATAACAAATTAATAACCAAGTTAAACAACTATGTGATTATGTGCTTATGTGTTCCCTTTTATGTTTTTGTGATCCAATTTTTGTTATCCAAATCCTCGTAGAATCTTCCATATCTTCGTATAAGGGATTCATAGTAGGATATCCAAAGGTACTGTATTAAATCCTCAATGGGCTTTTATGTGATAGTAAGGACCCTTGAATTATATTGTACTATTCCATGACCCCTTGAGTGGTCTAGTTAAACAGATTGATCCAAAAATCTAGTTAGGAATATCATGTGATGATATAGCTGAAAGGACTCCATAGGTGGTCTAATTAAAGAGGTCATTTATTGATCTAATTAAAAGGACCCTATGGTAGTCTAGTCACCCTCATCACAAGTTTGATATTCTTCCCCAAAACATTACAAAACAAACTGTGCGGACTATGCAAGGAATTACTAATTATGGATGTATACATAATTATGGAATTTAGTGCACAGAAACCACAGCAAGTTTTGTCGTGTATCTAGAGTTAACCCCGTTCATTTTCGTTTCTGAAGAAATTGTGGAAAATGACTCATTCCGTTCATTTTCGTTTCTGAAGAAATTGTGGAAAATGACTCATTCCGTTCATTTTCGTTTCTGAAGAAATTGTAGAAAATGACTCATTCCGTTCATTTTCGTTTCTGAAGAAATTGTAGAAAATGACTCATTCCGTTCATTTTCGTTTCTGAAGAAATTGTGGAAAATGACTCATTCCGTTCATTTTCGTTTCTGGAGAAATTGTGGAAAATGACTCATTCCGTTCATTTTCGTTTCTGAAGAAATTGTGGAAAATGACTCATTCCGTTCATTTTCGTTACTGAAGAAATTATAGAAAATGACTCATTCCGTGCATTTTCGTTTCTAAAGGATACCCATTAAGGAAAATGACTCATTCCGTGCATTTTCGATTCTAAAAGGATACCCATTAAGGAAAATGACTCATTCCGTGCATTTTTATTTCTAAAGGATACCCATTAAGGAAAATGACTCATTCCGTGCATTTTCGTTTCTAAAGGATACCCATTAAGGAAAATGACTCATTCCGTGCATTTTCGTTTCTAAAGGATACCCATTAAGGAAAATGACTCATTCCGTGCATTTTCGTTTCTAAAGGATACCCATTAAGGAAAATGACTCATTCCGTGCATTTTCGTTTCTAAAGGATACCCATTAAGGAAAATGACTCATTCCGTGCATTTTCGTTTCTAAAAGGATACCCGTTAAGGAAAATGACTCACTCTGTGCATTTTTCGTTTCTGAAAATTTTCCCTCAAAGGGAAATGAATATCCCTGATTTTTCCTTCATTTCCATTTCTGAAAAGTCTCTGTTAAGGAATCAATTTGCATGTTTTGACAATTTGTAATGATGAACATACACGCTATATTAATGTTTTGCCAACTTGTTGAAATTGAATTTGAAAAAACGTTTAAACGAATCAACGTTAACACATACCGACCGTATCTTCGTCACTTCTGTATATAGTAATTTAAGAAAAATGAAAAATACTCAATTGTATACGGGCCATATAAACGTATACGCCTCGTATACTGTGATCGTATATTAAGTATACGAGTGAATTAAAAAAACATTAAATTATAGTATACGGGTCGTATACAGTTATACGGCACGTATACAAAGGAAAAAAGATCGTATAAGCTTTATACGACCTCATTTCCACCATATGGCCTCAACCTTACATCAAAAATTCTCTCGGTTTTCTCTCGGATCGTTCTTGGATAGCGTTCTTCGGCGTTTTTGGCGTTTTCTTCTCGTTCTTCCTATACGGTACGTTTTCGTATAGTAAACTTTCAAATTCCGTAACTTGTTAGATTATGGTCTTGTATAGTAAAGGATCGAATAGCGTAGATAGGCGTAACGATTACCATTGTATAATTGAATTTGAAAAAAAAATTAAACTGAAAAATGTAACTGATTATTTAATTGTATACGGTCGTATACAATTTATACGATCGTATACCATTGAACATTCAAATGTTATACGAGCGTATACACTATATACGGTCGTATAGCAGATGAATACTCAAACGCTATACGATCGTATACACTATATACGCTCGTATAATGTTTGAATATTCAACCTATATACGATCGTATACACGGTATATACGGTCGTATACTGGTTGAATGTTCAAGTTTTATACGATCCTATGAACTTATATTTTATTCCCAGTTTGTTATATTTTTTGCGCATCCGCGGCTTATAATACGTGCGTATAGGAAACGTATATCTGTGGTGTATGTAGCGTATACGTGCGTATAATACTTGCGCGTACGATCGTATACTTCATAATTATACGAAACCTATACTTGATGTATACAGAGCGTATATGATATGTACTGAGCGTATATGAACGTATAGTGATTGCTAAGTGGTAATTGTTAATTTTACAGACGATATGGCTGAGTCATCAGAAGCTGTTGCGGCCCGTAGAGGTCAGGGTCAGGGTTAGGGTCGGGGCCGTGGACGTGGAGCGGACGGGGACGTGGACGTGGACAGGAGGAGGAGATTGTGGCCGATTTTACTGAGACGGCGCAGTTTCTTAGAGATATCCCCCGAGGTACGGCTGCCTATAGGGTTTTGGGCAGATTACGAGAGATGGTGCTGGATGCGCCTCGGACCATTGATATTCAGTTTTTGACCGATATTGGAGCGATCGGTCGGGTCCGGGAGCTCATGCCAGCTAACTCCGCGTGGGACCGCTTATTTCATGCCGCCACAGAGCGGGCCCGCAGGGAGATTACTTTAGAGTTTTTATGTACTTTTTCATTTACGGACACCCGGGGTGGGGGTTTTCAGCATTTTTTTACGACAGATGACGTAGCTTTTACTATTTGCGGCAAGACTAAGAGGATGACACTTCCTCAGTTCGCCGTTGCCTTGGGTCTGTACTCACATGAGTACTCAGTGTCCCAGGCATTTTATGATGCGCACATCACCACGTCCAGTGACGTGTTGTGGCCTTGGTGGGGCACTATTGGGTTCGGGGAGTTCGCGAAACCGAACCAGCGATCCCCGAAGGCACGGGCGACTGATTTTTTCGACCCGTTACACCGATACCTACATCGGTGTATTGCCGTGACGATCGCCGGTCGTCATGATAGCAGGGAATGGGTCACCCAAAATGACCTATTCTACTTGCACGACTTACTTACCGTCGGGGGGGGGGGAACTTGGCGTACAAGTTGGCCGCATATCTCACCGAGTACGCTTTTAAGCGTACATCTACCCACATCAGTTGTGGGGCCTTCGTCACCGTCTGGCGAAGCATTCCTTTCGCCTCTTGTCCCCGCAGGTGGCAAGTGGTATGACTCTGACACTCCAGCTTGACAGGGTTGGGAGGGACACAGCCCTATCGATGGGTTTGGCTCGCGAGGGAGAGGGAGGGCGGCTGGTTTGGGCGTATGGTGTGGGTGAGGGACCCCGTGGAGAGGGAGGCGATGGGGAGGGAGGAGATGGAGAGGGAGGCGAGGGCGAGGGAGAGGGAGGCGAGGGCGAGGGAGAGGGAGAGGGAGGCGAGGGAGAGGGAGGCGATCATACTGTCGATCGATCACAGGTAGCTGCGGCGGATTTACAGGGTGATCGGCCATACGTTCGACGGAGCGTGAGAAAATGACAGTAAATCAGTGGTCTGTCGAAACCTCTTCGAACTGAACTTAAAATGAAAAATGATAGGTAGCTCTATATTCGATGTATCGGTAGGCTCACAATCATTTTAAAGTGTGCAGAGCGATATAAACCTAAATCGACTGAAGACCGTGTGGGAACCATTCATTGGCATATGGTCTTGGTACCAATATTTCGTTTGATTGATTGCCGAGGTTTTGAGATATTCGGTCTTTATGTTGTCTTATCATCTGGGTATCATGGTTGTATCTTTTACCGACTAATAACGGAGACGAAATCTAGATCTTCTATGATACTATACATACGTGTACATACTGCATTCAACCTCAATAAGTGATCAATAATCACATGTCCAAACAAAATAAGTGATAAAATATCACATTTATCCGGGAGTCAAGTTCGTCTCTTTGCTGTACGTTAGTACTGACCTGTTCACGGACTTGCTCCTGTGCCCTCATGCATATGAAAATCAAGTTCCTCATCAATAAGTGATTCTATCACACAGGGCTTGTTTTCATTCAAAAATAAGTGAGTTTCTCACATCTTTTATACGGTCAAACAAATGATAAGCGGTCACCAGTAAGATGAACTCTCGTGCATACCTTGATACGGGAATGTGTCGTGTGTGGATGAACACCGGTCGGTAAGTATAAATCATACCTTAATGTATCCCCTCGCCATGATTACATCCGATAAGTTGAGCTTATGTGGACAACAATACCGATAAACGTTTTAGGATGCTTATCTAAAGGTTAACTGATGAACAACAAGAGCTTTTTGGCGTGACTGTACACTGATATGATTCTCTTACCCTCAAAACTCGCAAAAAGATTGTCTGTAAATATTTATTTACTGTATTTCGTTTTTGCATCGCTGTATATATTTATTTATTGCTTTCCGTCTTTACATTTGAAAAATGAAAAATTCCAAATATAAACTTTATAAAATCCAAAAAGATTTTGCTTCTAGTTTATTTTTGATTGACCGATGTTGGAACTCGAGTCTATCCTACCGAAAATTCTGATTTTAAGCCGAAAACAATTGCATCTTCATAAACGGTCGAAGTTAATGGGTTTTGAAAGTTAAAAGCTAAAGTTTATCATGTTGTAAACTTTCAAACTGTTGTCGGTCAGTGTTTGATTCAGATTTGATCTCATATGTGTCGTTTGTTTAGTTTGTCTATATTCCAAGCAGTTGTTCTCATTACGTGTTTAGCTTTCTTGTATGTGCAGATGCGACATCAGAATCAGCTAAAGGCGAAGAGAACGTGTCAGTTGACAAGCCGTAAAGTGAAGACACGACATTGATGCAATCAGAAGATCAAGATGATCGAATTGCCGCTGATCACTCGTCAACACGAAAAGTATTGAAGATCAAAAGATTCACGAGCATCATTCAAGGGGGAGTTTGTTGATACACTCCCTGATTGTGACACGTGAAGACCTTTTAAAGATCCGACAATATGAAGAACGAACCATCACGAGTAGCGTCCAAGGGGGAGTTTGTTGGTACACTTTATCTGGACGCGACTCGGTTCAGTTCGACTCTGTTAGACTCGGTTAGGTTCGGCTCAAGTCCGACGTCGCGACATTCCTCCGTCGCGCACCCCAGAGTTCGACACGCGAAGCACACATCACCATGACATCACCATGATGATGTCATGTGAATATTTATCAAGGCATGGCTGCATGTGAACGTGAATTAATTGGTTGTAAACCAATTAATTGCTACTGCATATGGTTTGCTGTTTGCTATTTGTTAAGTCTACTTCTGCATATGTGTAGCCTCATGACGAAAAACCCCATGTTAACATTCATGACGAAACACCTGCCTGCACATGAGAACGATGAAAAACCTGCATATAAGCATGACGAAAGACATGCACATGTGAATGTTCGTCATGAGTTTTTCGTCTGCTGGTGAGACTTTCGTCAGCTCCTTGATGTTTCGTCGAGATGTTTCGTCGACCCAGCCTATATATATGCAGTACTGAAGACAAAAGAATGCGGAGAGAGAATAGAAACGACTTTAGAGTTTATTGTTATTTTTTTAGTGTATCATCTTATGTAACAATACTCTGTCGATATCAATATACAACTGTTAAATGTTGAATCTTTGTGTTGTATTTATCTCTCGCTCGGTTTGTGTCGTAACAGGGATTCCGCACTCGTTTCAACACCCGAAACAAGAAATCATCGTTGTCCGACGATCCGGTCATGTTGGATGGATTTGGTTGGGTGGATTTGGCTGTTGCCCAGAATCTTCTTAACGAACAATGAATATCACAATGAACGAATAAACGTAAACTAACCTTTATTTCTGAATAAATACAAATCGTGAATATGTACAAGTGAATGAATGAGAGTAGCAATTACAAATGAAATCAATCTATCCTATTTATAGTTTCCTACGGGTACGAGTGAATAGACGCGTCTCTTCGTGAAAGGTCGTGTCTCTTGGATGTGTGGTTGAGATTGAATCTTGAAGAGGTGTGTTGATGTCGTCCGCATGATCAACAGTCGCGTCCCTTTGTTCTTGCCTTGATGCCGATTGGAATGGGTGTGTGTGTAGAGACACACCTATTCGGTTATTGAGGGAAGTTTCTAACTTCCATCTTGTCAACTTTGGTCCTTCAACTTCATAACCGCCACTTAATAATATTTCTAACTATCTATCTCACTATTAACTAATTACATAATAAACCCTAATACTTATATAGGATGTGAAGAGATTATGTTTTCATTCACCCCCCTAATCTCGAACATCCATAAGTTGCACCTTGATCTTTCTCCATGTCTTGCTTGCCATCCTGCACTTCTCCATTTTTATCATGAGCATGTTGTAGTAGATCGTTGCAGTCTTCTTTGATTGCCATTAGTAGAGTTGGTTCCTCGTCTTCCTGTACTAGATTTGTTTCTTCTTCTTTTTGGTTTGACTCAGGACAATCTGAGGCATAATGACCAAACTTTTGGCAATTGTAGCATTTTATCTTGCTTAAATCCTTCCCGAACTTCCTTTGGTTGCTTCTACTCTTGTAAGCATCATGTGATGAATCTTCATCATCTTCTTCTTCTTGTTGTTTGAACTTTCCATCACGCCACTTGCCTTGTGATGAACTGAACCATCCTTGTCCATTCTTCCCAAAACGCCTTCCACGACCATAGTTCTTGTCGCGTCGCGTATACATAAGTTTCTCTTGATTATATACCGGGTTTTCATCCACCAAACCGGTCCTTTCTTCATAGGCTTTCAATCTTCCAATTGTCTCGTCTAGCGTCGTTGTTTCTAAATCAGCGAATTGTTCAATGGTTGCAACAATTTGAACGAACCTTTTTGGTACAGAACTCAGAAGTTTCCGTACTAAAGTCGGTTGATCAAAAGTTGATCCAAGACCACTTGCCCTCGTGACAATGCTATTTAGTCTTGCAGTGAACGAATCGATAGTGTCTTCCTCTTTCATCTTTAACATCTCAAACTCTGTTTTGAGCGTTTGAAGACGTGCCTTTTGCACTCGATCTGCACCGACGTGTCTAGTCTTTAATGCATCCCAAATTTCTTTTGCACTCTTGCAACTTGCAACTTGTATTATCATATCTTCCGGTAGTGCTTGAAATAAATAAGCGGTCGCCATCATATCCTTCTTTTCATCCGCTTGCGTATTTTCTTTTGGTTCTATCATTTCCCATAAACCGTTTGCCCTCAAAATGGTTTTTATACGGATTGCCCATACCGTATAATTTGTAGACTTTAAAATAGGACACTGAAACTGGGAGAACGAACTACCCTCTCTAATTACTACCGCGTTTGACGGAGAGGCTCCTCCTGAATCCGCCATAATTTCCTTTCCAACAATTTTCACTTTCTAAACTTTGGTTTTCTCCTAAAACCGAAGTCTATGATTCCAAAAAAAAATTCACACTAACTTTCTAACGTGGAATCAAAACAATTTCTAAACCTTATATAAATTCCAGAAAAATAGAACGTAGAACCTGGAATTTGCGAACCGACCGACTTCTCTTATCGTGATTCTCCGCACGGTTTTCTGACTTTTCTTAACAACCCTCTTGGCTGCGTTTTTTTTTCTTCCTTCTTGATTCGCGACTCTCTAAATACAAACCAAAAAATCAGCCCCAAACCCGCTTGATTTGCGACTAAACTTCTCAACCGAACACCCTCTTGATGCTTTGATATCACAAAACTTCTCAGATTTTGTGTCTTTAACAACCCAAACTTCTCAGATTTGCGATTGCTTCTTCAAACCTTAAACCGGAATACAAACTTCTCAGATTTGCTTCCGTCTTCTTAACCCGAATCGTAGCCTCTTGCCGTGATTTGAATTAAAAAAAACTCAGAATCCAAACACCCTCAGTGATGATCGGATCAAAAATCGAACACCCTCCTGATGACCGATTAACGAACGAACAACAATCGTACCCGCTTGATGCGATTGGTGTTAAAACTTAACAAGAACAACCCAATCAACGCCTCCTGCGTGATCAGAATTGTTAGGGAATTCAACCACCCGCCTGATGACTGTCTTCCCGAAACGAATTTGAGCCCTAGGCTCTGATACCACTGTTGCCCAGAATCTTCTTAACGAACAATGAATATCACAATGAACGAATAAACGTAAACTAACCTTTATTTCTGAATAAATACAAATCGTGAATATGTACAAGTGAATGAATGAGAGTAGCAATTACAAATGAAATCAATCTATCCTATTTATAGTTTCCTACGGGTACGAGTGAATAGACGCGTCTCTTCGTGAAAGGTCGTGTCTCTTGGATGTGTGGTTGAGATTGAATCTTGAAGAGGTGTGTTGATGTCGTCCGCATGATCAACAGTCGCGTCCCTTTGTTCTTGCCTTGATGCCGATTGGAATGGGTGTGTGTGTAGAGACACACCTATTCGGTTATTGAGGGAAGTTTCTAACTTCCATCTTGTCAACTTTGGTCCTTCAACTTCATAACCGCCACTTAATAATATTTCTAACTATCTTTCTCACTATTAACTAATTACATAATAAACCCTAATACTTATATAGGATGTGAAGAGATTATGTTTTCATTGGCGCCCCACTACAAGTAAACTAAACATGTTGGACTTTTTGAACAGATGAATTGTGTACAGCTTGCTATGAACATTAAACGGTCGATGTATTATATACAACAACGAACTTTGATACCATTTGTTGGTCCGCGACAATGAATAACAAGACATCATTGGGGGTTGGGTGGATTTGGTTGATTGTTGAACACACTCACAAAATGAGTACATCTAATATAACATAAACAAATATTTACAGTTTAAATAACAACACAGGATAGCAGCATCTAAAGACGATTCAAATTCACACATAGGCCTTGTGACCTCAACCTCGCCACACCTTGATAACACCAAGCCACAAGCCCGTTAATAGGTGTATACTAGATATATAGACTGAAAATACTAACGTCTCTTTTTTTTAATATAAGAAAATTCAAAGAAATAATATTTGTACCGGTGGAAAGTTCAGTCACTATATTAGTAGTGTATTTGGATTAAAATGGTATCAGAAAACGAATATAGGATATGTGTACACGAAACATATACAGAAGATCTTCTACAAGCAACATACATAGCATTTCTGAAAACAAAACAATATGTCTAGACAATAACAGCAAACATAAGTTTTACAGGAATCCAAATGACATAAGAACTAAAAAGCATATCAAAGTATAAAGAAAGCTGGAAAAATAAAATTTATGAATGTAAACGGTAAGACAGAAATAAGGTCATATGAAATGGTTCGATTGGCTTATACTCCCTACATTGATCTGGAGGAAATTGCTACTTTTGGGCACATTCTCATGTTGGCATTATGGGTGTAAACAAACCAAGTTGCTCGTGAGCCACTCAAGATTGGCTAGCTTTTCTTAGAACTGTGGTGCGGCTAGCTAAAACTTTTAAACGAGCCTTAGACCCAAGCTTTATATACACAACCTAAGCTCGTTTAAAAAAAAGACGTCCTTGATTTGTTGATGATGATGACTTTGAATCTCCTCCACCTCTGCCTAAAAAAAACAAAAAGAAAAAGAAACAAGGGTTCAGAAGACTAATAACACTTACCAATTAAAACAAGTTTACATATTTATTTTGTGTATACATGTGTTTCAAAATTTTACAAGTTACTTTCTGTATCAGCTTCACATGTACCTGTGCATGCAGCAGTTGCAAGTTTAATATCAAAAGAATTTTGACTGACCTTACCAGCAACCAGACAATGATTTCTTCATGCTGCAGACAGGATCAAAACACTAATAACGGAACCGCAAAGGTGTTGGATTCGAATCGATATGAATCTTAAGAGCCGGAGAGCTGCGACTGAAATAATCAAAAACACCGGAAAACCCAGTCAAGGAATGCGGTAGCCAGTGGCCTGAAACCACAGTCAAACTCTGCAGACTTGTGAAAGGGCAATTTCGTCTTTCACACAATTCTGGGAACATAGAAAGAAGCTTCAAGGCTTCTAAGTTTATGGTAAGAGACTTTGCCTTATAGAGTTGTTGGAACGTCTTGATCATTAACTCAAGTAACATAGAATGCTCCTCAATAGATCTACTATAGATCGTTTGAAAATTTACTGTATTTAATGAATTGAGATCTTTGGCTGATAACGAAAACCGAGCAATGCCGTTATACGTGAACAATGAAAGTTTTGGAGCGGAGACCACAAACTCACACGAATGATAAATACCGATCAAGTATAGACTCTCTAACTCACTTGACTTGATTATGAAAGTATCAATATCAGATAACGTACAGTCATCCAACGCAAGAGTTTTCAGATTCGGAAATCGGGAAAACAGATCAACAGACTTACTTGCATCATCATTAACAAGTTGTAACGTGAATGTAACACGTTTAATAGTTAGAGTGGTTAGAGCCGGAAAATCCCATGTCAGAGATGGACTGATTTTAAGCCCAAAATCAATGTTCAGAGAAAGGTGTTGGAGATATCGAGATCTAAGCAAAGATGAATCAAATCCGCCACGTCGTGTTAGCTTATCACCCGAGAATTCAATCTTTAGCTTCCGGGTCTTGTGCGACATCGCATAGAGTATGATCTATTTAAGAAGCCGAAGAGTGATTGAATTTGATCGGAACGCGATGGTGGAAAGCTCCGTAACGTCATCACGCTTAGATAGAAAGCGGTGCGTGAAATTGGGGAATTTAGAGGCCCTTACCTAATCGGGAGATGGGCCGATCTCGAAGTTCAAATGCGGGTGCGATTTCCATGTATTTTCCCAGCTTCGTGATAGAAGACTACTTTGAACAACAGATCGAGTATCTATGAACGAAAAAATGTGATGGATCACAGCCTCTGGCAATCGGGTGATCCGATCATCGTGCGACAGTTCCCTAGCCCTACGTCTAACCTTCGATGAGTTCCTCCGAACCATTTTTTAGAGACAGATGCAACGATCCCCGATGGATTTCGTTGTTCACGAAAGAAAGAAATGCAATGTAGAATGGGTTAGGGTGTGTGTGCCTTTGTGTTGGATAAAGGATTTGGAAGAAAGTGATTTGGAGCCCTAATTCTGTATAAGCGTTTGATTTTTGGTTTTGGGGTGCATATTGACGATTAGCAGTTTTATTTACTTACGCTTTGTAGCTCTGGGTTCATTGAACTTGGACAAATATGGATACCGTCGGAAATGTGCATATACCATGGATAATATTTGTTGTTCAATTTTTACTCGTTACTCAATACTCACACAAATCAGTTAATAGATCATCAAATATACTAAGATGGTTAGCCTTTACTCGACTTAATCTGCTAGTATTATTGTACTCGTAACTCCTTGAACTAAAACTCACAAAGCTACCACAAATGATTAAATTTGTTATACAGAACTATTTATGCATGTTCTCGTTAAGGGAAATTTGCTAAAATTTATGAATATGAATAATGTAACATGAAGAAGATATTTGAAGTTGGATTATTCTTATCTAACGATCACAACTTACATAGAATGTACACAGTGACTTCCAATGCAAAAGAAATACCTGATTTACATTAACAGGATACAGCTTTTTTTAAAGAGAATTTGCCAGCAGAATTTAAATATCCTAAAAAGATTTGCCACTATGCTAGTTATAGGATGCCATATCAAAAAAATTTTAACTTTTAAATAGACATCAAACTTGATATTAATCATATTAATATCTGTTGACAGATTGATCTAACAAATAGACATCAAACTTGCAAAAACTAATAACAGAGGGTAGATCGAATATATGATGAATGTATAAGGAAATTTTCTCAAGAAAATTTCATTTTATGTGAAAGTCAACATTTCAACTAACATTTCAACTAACATATCAACTTAAATGGTCACGTATAAAGCATTATAAAAGTCATGATAAAAAAGAAAGATTAAATCTTAGCCAAATCAACACTATCACAAGAAAGAAAGATTAAACAAGTCCTCACGTCTTTGTTATCAATTATGATAATCTACATAGCAACTCTGTTCTTTCTAACAGATCTGCGGTTTCTTCTAATGTTCTTGAATTATTGAATAATGCCAAATGTAATCCATCATCTGGTTTATAAATTGTGTTTTGTCCATAAAACTTTTATTCTCTCCTTTATGCATATTTGATGTTCTGAACTAATTGTTTCTAATATCTATGTAAATGTGCACTTTGACCACGTCATAGCCAATAGGAAGGGTAAAGTCACATAAATAAATTAATAAAAGAAAAGAAGATTTTGCTTTTGTGTCAGTTAGGTTATACAGTAATTCCTAAGCCCAAGAGGTAAGAAACTAAGAATAACAAGTTCTTTATCACCCAAGATACAATAATGTAACACATTATGTGTACATTTATCTATATATGATTCGAATAGGTTTCCCTGCAAGATAAACAACAATCTTACCAAAGCAACTCACTATAAAACAATCTGTTACTAAAGAGTATATCTTTATATGCACTCTTCATGGTTATATTTCTTCTGCGAGAGTTTACTGCATCGCTAGTCAATGTTTATGAATTGTGAAAAGTAATTCACTGATACCTTAGCAAGTTCCCTAAACTTTCAAATTCCATGACTAATTGACTAATCAACATCATCATCATCATCATTATCATCATCATCATCATCATACTCAGTAAATCCCACCAATAGCGAAGCTAAGATAGGGTCTGAGGAGGGTAAGATGTAGACAGCCTTACCTCTACCCCGTAGGATTAGAGAGGTTGCTTCCAGTTAGACCCCCGGCTCGATAGTAGTTTTGCATCAAGCCTTGGACATAAGGCACATAACACTCAGCAAAGGCCTATTACTGCATGTACCCCCTTGTCCTTCGGCTATCAACGCCACCACATGATGCATTGATTTACTGTCCCCCGTTTTTTAATGTTATTTTCACAAAATTAGTAAAATAACATTAAAATTAGTGCACTTTCACTTTTGCCTCCCGAGGGCCCACATATATACATTATATGCGCATACCGCAAGCGGAGACAATAAAATTCATGACTATAAAAATTCAAATTCATCCCTAAGTGTGAGGGTAATGCACGCTAATAATGAATTTGGTTATTCAAACACATGGGTTCATAAATAGAGGTTCTTCCCTTAAAATAAAAAAAATTAAAAAAAAAACACTCGAAAAATAGTTTTCAATATCAAATAGTGCATACACTCCGTTCTTTATTATTCATCTAAGCCTGAAATTCAGATTTTTAAATTCCTCATCTAGTCTGTCACGGCTCCCCGACCCACCCTGGACGGAGTCGGGGCCCGCGAGGCAGTTCCCGTGGTATTTAATTTATGCGACAGCGGAAGTCTTTTTACAACAGGATCTTTTAACCGTAAAAATATGCTCGTTTTAATATATTACACAAAGTTTTTAGGGATAAAATCCCATCATTTACAATCAGTTGATTTCACACAGAAATCATTATTTTCAAAAACATGTTTTATTTATTTATTCACAATGAGCCACTTCTCTGAGCTTGTAGTGCTTTACTGCACTTTTCCTGGATCACACAGATCACCTGAAACATGTTTGAAAAAGGTTTTGTCAGCGGGGAAATACTGAGTGAATCATTCTGTTTTCTAAAACGACCCGTTAGTTATAATTTACAGTATTAAGAGCGATTACAATGTTTCTATCAACCAATTATCAAGAATGGGTATTTGTCACTCGATTCATTTCTGTGACTGTGGTCATACCACTATCGGGTCCCGTTGCCTTAATAGTGACGGTGTACTCACACAGAGTAATAATTACTCACATAGAGTAATATTCACTCACATAGAGTGATAAAAATAGTAATGTGCACAATACCCCACATACCAGCTGTAATTTGGTGATTACAAAGACTTAATCCCTGTAATTATAACCTTGAAAATAATTTGAGGTATTGTAATACTTACTCACAAACGATGAGAAAACAATTTAAAAAGAAGAATGACTCACATTGCAGATTAACGAGCAATAGATATAAGCCTACTGATTAGCCTTGCTTAAACCTAATTTAACACAATGCACACACACAGGTTAGTAACTAATACAGCAATTACGTCAATTCACGAGATTAAACCTTCACAGCGATTAATCAGTGCAATACTCGATAATTCAGTCGGATTCACAACGAATAACAGAGCATAGTCCGAATTCGAACAGCACTCAAATATTCAAGTCGAAATCACGACAAATAATCAAAGTACAAGCTCAATTGAGCAGCACCTGGACTATCGTTGGATAGTTATAATCGATCGGACGTTGAATCGTAATAGCGATCGAGTTATTACCCTGATTGCGGCAGCGTTTCGATAATTGTGTGTGTGTGTTGGACTGTTTCTGTGATAACTTGATCTACGTAACTCGGATTTACGTCGTTCCAAAGACAGAATTCAAGTCCCAACCCCCTCTATTTATACCCGAAATTTGACACCGTCGCGTAGCGCGAGGGGTACCCCCTATAGGTGTCGCGCTACGCGAGTGGTAACCTATGTTCATAGGGTAGCTACGTGTGTAACTAGGCTTGCTGTGTTGACAGTTTCATAAAATTCGATTTTTACAAATAGTTATGAAGATAATCGTTGGCTAGGGTTTATCCCCCCCTGAGTTTTAGGGCCCTGATCCTGATTCTGATTGTTCTGGAAATTTTAGGGTTAGTGCAGAATTACTTGGGTTTCTTAATTAGGGTTTCCTTAATAGCTAATTACCATCCTAATTAGGGATTTTAGTGACAGTTGTTAAATCCTCCCCACCTTAAGAAAAATCTCGTCCTCGAGATTTATTGGAATAGATGAGGATATTTGTGCTTCATTTCCGATTCCAGTTCCCAAGTGTATTCTGGTCCTCTCTTGGATTCCCATTTGACTTTTACTAGTACTAGTCGTTTATGCTTGAGAAACTTGACTTTTCTGTCCTCGATCTGTAGTGGTTGCTCTACAAATTTCAATTTTTCGTTTATCTCTACATCTTGAAGAGGTACTACCAGGGATTCATCTGCTAAACATTTCTTGAGATTGGATACATGAAATACATCATGTACTCCAGCCAATTCTTCTGGTAGTTGTAAACGGTAAGCAACTGGTCCTATTCGTTGAATCACTGGGAATGGTCCAACGTACCTTGGACTTAGCTTTCCTTTCTTTCCGAATCGTACTACTCCTTTCCAAGGAGAAACTTTTAAAAGTACTTTATCTCCGACTTGAAATTCTAAAGGCTTGCGACGATTGTCTGCATAGCTTTTCTGACGATCTCGAGCTGTTTTTTATCTTTCCTTGATCTGAGTTATCTTGTCAGTAGTTTCTTGTACAATCTCAGGACCTGATAATTGACTTTCTCCGATTTCTGCCCAACATACTGGAGTTCTGCACTTACGTCCGTACAGTGCTTCAAATGGTGCAGCTTCGATGCTTGAATGATAACTATTGTTATAGGAGAATTCAATTAATGGCAAATGGCTATCCCAATTACCACCAAAGTCAATTACACATGCTCGGAGCATGTCCTCTAGCGTTTGTATTGTCCTTTCACTCTGTCCGTCTGTTTGTGGATGATAAGCAGTACTTAGATTTAGTCGAGTTCCCATTGCTTTCTGAAAACTTGTCCAGAAATGAGATGTAAAACGACTATCTCTATCCGATACAATGGAGAGCGGGACTCCATGTAGGGATACTACCTCGTCCACGTACAGTTGTGCTAACCTTTCCATACTAAAGGTTTCTTTCATTGGTAGGAAATGAGCTGACTTGGTTAATCGGTCTACGATTACCCAAATTGCATCATTACCTCTTTTGGTTTTGGGTAACTTTGTAACAAAGTCCATTGTTATAAGTTCCCATTTCCATACAGGCATTTCTAACTGTTGTAGTAGTCCTGAAGGTTTCTGGTGTTCAGCTTTGACTTGTGAACAAGTTAAGCACTTGTATTCGGCTATATCCTTTTTCATTCCTATCCACCAGAAATTATTCCTTAAATCTTGGTACATCTTATTGTTTCCTGGGTGCATAGTATACCTAGATTTATGAGCTTCTTCTAAAATCTTATTTCTTAACTCTCCTTGCTTAGGTACCCAAATTCGTTTCTTATGGAATTTCCAAATTCCATCATTTCCTTGTTCTAATTCTTTTAGGTAACCTTTCATTCCTTCAGCATCGTCTTGGATTGCTGTTTTCTGAACTTCTTTAATTTGTGCCATTAAATCTACTTGTAGATTTAATCTCAAAGCACGGACTCGTTTCTGTTTCTCATGGTACTTACGACTTAAGGCATCTGCAACTACATTTGCCTTTCCTTCGTGATATTGGATATCACAGTCGTAATCGCTTAGCATCTCCATCCACCTTCTTTGCCTCATGTTTAATTCTTTTTGCCCAAATATATATCTTAGACTCTTATGATCTGTATAAACAGTAAACTTACTTCCATACAGATAATGCCTCCATATCTTAAGGGCAAAAATTATGGCTCCTAATTCTAGATCATGAGTAGTATAATTTTCTTCGTGCTTTTTCAGTTGTCTAGAAGCATACGCAATTACCTTCTTGCGTTGCATTAACACACATCCATAGCCTAATTTTGAAGCATCACAGTATACCTCAAAATCTTCTGTTCCTTCGGGTAAAGATAAGATTGGTGCATTCGTCAACCTATGCTTTAAAATCTTAAAGGCTTCTTCTTGTCTAGGTCCCCATTCAAACTTAGCAGCTTTACAGGTTAACTTAGTTAATGGTACGGCTATCTTAGAAAAATCTTTGATAAATCGTCTATAGTATCCAGCTAAGCCTAGAAAACTTCTTATCTCCATTGTTGTTTGTGGGACTTTCCATTTTGTAATTGCTTCTATCTTAGCAGGATCTACATGGATACCTTTATGATTTACCACATGACCTAAGAATTGTACTTCTTGTAGCCAAAATTCACATTTTGAGAATTTGGCATAAAGCCTTTCATTTCTTAACAAAGTTAAGAGAACATGTAAATGCTCACAATGTTCTTTTTGGCTTTTGGAGTAAATAAGTATATCGTCGATGAAAACGATTACAAATTTATCCAAGTATGGTTTACAGATTCGATTCATCATGTCCATGAATGCTGCTGGGGCATTCGTTAATCCAAAGGGCATGACTGTAAACTCATAATGACCATACCTAGTCCTGAAAGCAGTTTTAGGTATGTCTTCTTCTTGTACCTTCAACTGATGATATCCAGATCTTAAATCTATCTTAGAGAAATACCTAGCTCCTTGCAATTGATCAAAAAGATCATCAATCCTAGGTAGTGGGTATCGATTCTTAATTGTAACCTTATTCAATTCTCTATAATCGATACACATTCTCATCGATCCATCTTTCTTCTTCACAAATAGTACCGGTGCACCCCAAGGGGACGAACTAGGTTGTATGAATCCTTTGCTTAATAATTCATCTAATTGCTTTTTCAATTCTAGCATTTCGGTAGGTGCTAATCTATATGGTGCTTTGGCTATTGGTGCAGTACCTGGAATTAAATGAATTCTAAATTCTACTTCCCTATCAGGTGGTAACCCAGGTAATTCTTCTGGAAAAAAATATCTGGGTATTCTGAGACTACGGGGATGTCCTGAAGTTCCTTATCCTTAGTGTTAATGATTACTGAAATCATATACACCATTTCCTGTTTTCTCGAATAACTAGCCAATTTCATTATTGATATGAATTTCAATGGCTTTCGAGGTCTATCTCCAGTAATTAAAATTACTTTTCCTGAAGGTGTTTGAATTTCTACAGCATTTTTGTCACATAGGATTCGTGCATGGTTGGCTATTAACCAATCCATTCCTAATACTACATCGAATCCTGCTAAATTCATTGGTAACAAATTTGCAGAAAACTTATGGCCTAATAATTCTATTTTTCCTTCTTGCCAGATTTTATCTATTTTCACAGAATTTCCTTCTGCGGTTTCTACTGTGAAGTTTTGCCTAAGAGTGGTTAATGGTAACTTAAGATCTTGGCAAAATAAAGTATTTATAAAACTTTGGTTCGCACCAGAGTCAACTAATACTTTTGCAAATACGTTGTGAACTAAGAACGTACCAGCTATCACATCTGGAATGAGTTCGGCCTCTTGAGTGGTTAGCTGGAATGCTCGCGCATTTCTCTTGGTTGTTCCTTCAGCTGGTTTGGCTTGGTTAACTACAGGTTTAGCTAACTTAGGACATTCAGATTGAAAGTGTCCCCTTTCTCTGCAATTATAACAAACTTTTGTTTTCTTCCTGCAGTCTTCTTCCCTATGTCCTTTCATTTTGCAAAAATTGCAAACCATGTTGCATTGTCCATAATGCTTCTTTTTGCAAATTTTGCAGAAAGGAGATGATGAGGATTGTCCGGTGCCTCTTTTCTTGGCATTGCCCACACGAAATCCTTGGGTAATCTTTTGAGCTAATTCCTTCTTGCGATCTTCCTCTCTTGTACGTACCAATTCATCTGTTAGGGTATTAGCTAATTCTACAGCATCGTCAATAGTACGAGGTCTCGCAGCTTTAACGATGTTTCGGATCTCACTAATTAAACCCCAGATGTAACGAGAAATAAGTACTGGTTCTGGCGAAGCCAGTGATGGTACTACCCTTGCGTATTCAAAGAATGTCGAAGTATAGCCCCGACAATCTACTCCAGTCATACGGTGACTAAGGAATTTGTTTGCCATCTGTTCCTTCTCGTATTTGGGACAGAATTTTCTTTCTACCAAACTCTTAAATTCTTCCCAACCTATGGCGTAGGCTATCCTTCTTCCTTTTGCCTGGAGGACCGTGTTCCACCATTCTAATGCTCCTTCTTTGAACAGATTTGATGCATACATCACCTGGTCTCCATTGGCACATTTGCTTATTGCAATTACTGCTTCGGTTTTCTCTAACCAACGCAGTGTTGCAGTTGCCCCTTCATTACCTGCAAATTCAGCGGGTTTGCAAGCAAGAAATTCTTTGTAAGTGCAACCAGGCGTTGCAGCTTTCATTCTTTTAGGGAGTGGGGCCTGCTGCGGATCATGATCGTCATGATTGTCGCCTCCATTTATGTTGTTACTGTCGTTATCTTCTGGAATACGTTTACTAGGAATTAATTGTGGTTCGGCAGGTTTCTGAACAGCTGCTACAATTTCTGGAATAGCATGAGCTATCCCTTGGGCGATAAAGTGCTCGATATCTTGTCGAGTTATATATTGATCTTCCAGTTCTTGCTCAGATTGATTTACTTCATTAATTGGTTTATTGTTAGCGTTTTCCATCTGCTAATTTAGTAGGAATTTATTAGTGTCTAACTTATCAATGACAAAATTCACATGGATAAGCACCTAAATTATCACATCATACAAGTATAACCAAAATTGTCGATTTCTCGACTTTTACTTTGTTATGTTAAATTGTATATGCATCCATACACACCGTATTTTACAGAGTTTTATTGCCCATTTTACAGAATTTTAAGTTACTATCATATAATACGGCTTTTAACTGACGGTTCTAGTAACGATGCTCCCTCTCATCGTACTTCCAGGTTAGATGCTCTCCCATTTCCCTGATCCTATTACCTGTACCTATCAGTTCTTCACCGAACTGACGGAGTTCAGCTTGGTTTTCATTACTCATGGGAGGAATTGGGAGTGGTTCTGGGTCAAATTGTGGAAGGAAGCTATAAGGACTGTTGACTATGTTTTGGAATTGCCAGTCATTGGTCCACCATTCCTCCATTTGGCCTAATGGTCTGGTATGAACTAGTGGGTCTGGAATAGCTGGTCCTAGGTTTAGTGGGAATTGAACTGTAGCCGGGTAAGAGAAGAGATTATCGTTAATAGGCTCTAAAACATCACAATTTTCCAATAGGCGATCTATTTTGTCCTGGAACGTGATTTCCTCAGATTGTTTAGAGCTTTCGCCAATCTCTATTCCCTTTTGTTTCAAATCTATTCCTATTTCCTTTTCAGGTGGTTTTGAACTTTCTCCAGTTTCTATTTCCTTTCCCTTGCTCATGATCACAGGATTTTCTATTTTAGGGAGTCTCCTCGTGGCAGGTTTCCTACGGCGTACTTTCCTCCATCCTACGTATCTTCTCTTCTTTTTAGGTTTGGCTTTTTCCAGCGATGGAGCTTGGAATTCCATAGGTTCTTCTATGTCAGCAATGTAACCAGTAAAGTCGTGAGAGACTTCGATAGGCACTGGATATAAGTTGAGATTCTGGAATGCTTCCGACATCTCATTCATGCTGCATAGTATATATGCAAAATGCAATGTTAAAAATTTGGAACAAAGTTTAACAAACAACACTGAAGTTTTATTGCATATTACTTTTTGTACAGAAATAACGGAAATAAACACACTGGGATTTTATTTATTTACGGGATTGTGATTTCTCTTACTAGACCCAACTTATCGGATATTTAGATATTAGTATTTTCTGCTACAGTAGCTAGCATATAGAGATTTGCCCATTTCCCGTCTATTTTATCTTCCCAAGGTGCACTATTACTCAATTCTTGAACTTCTGGGTTAAACCTAACTCTCTTGGTTCGGGGTTTCTTTTTCTCCTGACTCTTTTTAAGTATCGAATCCCTTTTCTCTGGGGAAAGAGGATTCTCATAGTTTGCCTTGCGGACAAAAATTCCTTCTTCTAGGTTTACTGGGTTTCTTAGAAGAAGATGCCACATCTAGTTTGTGGTAGATAGCAGACAGCTTTTGCTTACCCATACTGTAACTAAAAATAGCCAGTTAATAAAACATATAATCACCGAATAACAATTAGTAAAATTAAGCATTTGGACAAAATACTTAATTTAGGCTTAATCAGTGGCTCGATCAGTGGCTCAATTTAATTATTAGCTCTGATACCACCTTCACTGTCACGGCTCCCCGACCCACCCTGGACGGAGTCGGGGCCCACGAGGCAGTTCCCGTGGTATTTAATTTATGCGACAGCGGAAGTCTTTTTACAACAGGATCTTTTAACCGTAAAAATATGCTCGTTTTAATATATTACACAAAGTTTTTAGGGATAAAATCCCATCATTTACAATCAGTTGATTTCACACAGAAATCATTATTTTCCAAAACATGTTTTATTTATTTATTCACAATGAGCCACTTCTCTGAGCTTGTAGTGCTTTACTGCACTTTTCCTGGATCACACAGATCACCTGAAACATGTTTGAAAAAGGTTTTGTCAGCGGGGAAATACTGAGTGAATCATTCTGTTTTCTAAAACGACCCGTTAGTTATAATTTACAGTATTAAGAGCGATTACAATGTTTCTATCAATCAATTATCAAGAATGGGTATTTGTCACTCGATTCATTTCTGTGACTGTGGTCATACCGTTATCGGGTCCCGTTGCCCTAATAGTGACGGTGTACTCACACAGAGTAATAATTACTCACATAGAGTAATATTCACTCACATAGAGTGATAAAAATAGTAATGTGCACAATACCCCACATACCAGCTGTAATTTGGTGATTACAAAGACTTAATCCCTGTAATTATAACCTTGAAAATAATTTGAGGTATTGTAATACTTACTCACAAACGGTGAGAAAACAATTTAAAAAGAAGAATGACTCACATTGCAGATTAACGAGCAATAGATATAAGCCTACTGATTAGCCTTGCTTAAACCTAATTTAACACAATGCACACACACAGGTTAGTAACTAATACAGCAATTACGCCAATTCACGAGATTAAACCTTCACAGCGATTAATCAGTGCAATACTCGATAATTCAGTCGGATTCACAACGAATAACAGAGCATAGTCCGAATTCGAACAGCACTCAAATATTCAAGTCGAAATCACGTCGAATAATCAAAGTACAAGCTCAATTCAGCAGCACCTGGACTATCGTTGGATAGTTATAATCGATCGGACGTTGAATCGTAATAGCGATCGAGTTATTACCCTGATTGCGGCAGCGTTTCGATAATTGTGTGTGTGTGTTGGACTGTTTCTGTGATAACTTGATCTACGTAACTCGGATTTACGTCGTTCCAAAGACAGAATTCAAGTCCCAACCCCCTCTATTTATACCCGAAATTTGACACCGTCGCGTAGCGCGAGGGGTACCCCCTATAGGTGTCGCGCTACGCGAGTGGTAACCTATGTTCATAGGGTAGCTACGTGTGTAACTAGGCTTGCTGTGTTGACAGTTTCATAAAATTCGATTTTTACAAATAGTTATGAAGATAATCGTTGGCTAGGGTTTATCCCCCCCCCCTGAGTTTTAGGGCCCTGATCCTGATTGTGATTGTTCTGGAAATTTTAGGGTTAGTGCAGAATTACTTGGGTTTCTTAATTAGGGTTTCCTTAATAGCTAATTACCATCCTAATTAGGGATTTTAGTGACAGTTGTTACATAGTCATAGGCTTATCTAGATTCTAGAGAGAAACTGTTTTAATACTTCATATAGTTTTGCTCTTAATCAATTTATATCAAAGCCCTGAAAATATTAGATGTGTCCCCATGACCATGCCAAGTATCAACTCTGGCTTCGGGATCGTCTTTGCCAAATAATCAGACTCGTCTAACAGTATCTGTCAAAACCAGACACAATCACTACCATCCACCGCACCGACTCATGTGTCACTACTTGATTACACGTCATGACATGGGGATCGTGGTCAACTTTTTCCAAGATCCCAACATCACCAGCACCAGCTCTGGCACCGCCTTGCTTGATGGAAGTTTCGGAAAAAAACCCTACATATCGCCACCACCTGCCTCCAGAGGCGGTTAACCAAAAATTAGTTGGACTTTATCCATAATAAATAAAAGTTCTTGTTCAACCATAAAATATATGGATTTCTAGAGAGTTTACACTTTACATTCTCATCCTATTGAACATTAATACACCAGGAATCATGAAAATTTTCTAGCTTGAATTTACCAAGATTGATGACATGTCAAAGTTGATACAAGCCATTGACAAACATTAAATTTCCCAATATTGATGGCCTATGTAGATTTGATACATGGCTGGAGCAGACCCTTAAACTTCTTGAGAATGAGATGGGTGCCTTTTTGGTATATCAATAAATATGATGAGGATTAGAAACAATCTGAAATCATAGTATTTAAAAGTGAAACAAGGATCCAAATTAGAAAGGGTCCGGCTAGTTTTTGGCGAATGTGAAGGTCGTAGGTGGCAGCTATGTGTATAGTTTGTTTGGAATCAACCTACAAGCAAGGCAGTGCAGGCACTGAAGTACGACACGTTGGTGATGTGGATCTCTAAGTAAAATATGTTTCAGATGCCAAGAGTTGATGAAACGCACGGCATGAGTTTGGCTGGTAGTGATTGTTTCTGTATTTTGTCAGCTGGTTTGATCATATTGTCAAAACTCATATATGCCACCGAGAATTTATCAAAACACTAATTGATAAAGTTAGCTATTATATATGAATCTAATAGTGTCCACTGTCAAATGCCATGGTTACAGGGTGCTTAGGTCCCAAGTATGTAAGGGAAGAGAAAAGATCTATGTGAGCACACTAACATATGATATGGTCTCAAACTATTCCTCCTATTAACAACAGAAAATTCAAAGTTCATAATAAACAGATTGAGATAAACCAAACAGACCCAAACAATCCAAATCGGCAATGATATCAACTCAATTTAGCTTCTGAAACCACCTATACCGATACATTTATAAGTACCTCAATTGGGAATCTAGGGGTTTTGGAGAAATAATCTTTTGGAAAAGGAACCAATCGAACCCACAATGTATGAAAAGAAACTTACAAGAAATTATGTGTTACTTAAGAAATAATCTTTGGCAGCATGTATCATCTCTTTTGCTTCCAATTGCTGTGATTACACCAAAAAAACTGTTGGAACAATAATCAAATACGTCACCTTAATTGGGAATCATAGCATTCGAGTGGGTTGTTGTGTTGCGATCAAATCAAGAAAAAAAAATCACCGGCAGATGGAAAAGGAGTGTAAAGTGTTGGTGGCCGGAGATTCATTGGCAGGCAATGTTTTAAAATTCGGTATTTTACACACACTGTACCGGGTTGGGCTCGTCAGACGTTTAAAATTCGGTGTAAACCTTGTGTAAAATTTCGGGCTTTCAAAATTATTTTCTTTTGGAAGTAATTTGTTAACCGATACTTAAACGTAATCCTTTAACGCGACGTACACTCCGGAACAAGGACATAAGCCACACATACCCTAAATACCCTTTACATAACTTAGAAATAAGTTTCGAAGGGTTAGGAATGACACAAACATGCTTATTCAAGTTCAGGGACTATTTCCGACAAACTATGAAAGTCTGTCGATTCTCGTATTTCAAAGTACGAACCTCATACACGAATCCAAATATTTTTGTACTCAATAAAATCTTATATTTTATTGAGGAGAATGAAAAAATATCATTCGTTGCGAAATTTGGATCATTTTCGTGATCGTTAAAGCGTTTTACGTATTTTTACGAAACACACAACCATACAACCGAACGAACCGACATCCACGACATTTCCGGACATAATTCAAGTCACTTACGCTTTAACGTCCTTATAAAGCCCAAATTTTGGGTTAACGGGTGTTAAAAGCGTCAAAAATATCAAATTAGGGGCAGGGACTAAAGCTGTCAAACTTTGAAAGTCAGTATAAGGGGGTGGCGGGGCGCGACAGCCTGAAGGTTGCACGGTCGTGGGGCGCCAGGCCCCCTATCTGGGCAGTAAGTTTGTGCCAGCAACATCTGGTTGCATTTCTTGAATTGTTTTGATTATTTTATTATGCTTGGGGACCATGATGTGTGTTCACCAAGCATAAAACCTGATCTAGACACTTGTTTTAATCATGTTCAATCCTTGCAAACACCTTGGACATGTGTCATGATCTTAAAATGTAACACCCCATGTTTTCGAATGTCAAAGTCAAAGTCCAAGTCAACTTTGACTTCTTTGACTGTTAATGATCTTTTTACTTTTGTATTATGTGGAGTAAGTGTTGTATAAATGAAATGATCGAATGTTTAATCAATACGACCGATTTACGACTGTGAATAGTAGGAAGTAACAATGCGATAAAGTTAATGAATCAATAATCAAGTTAATCAATTCACCAATCAAGCTCGAGACTCGAATTATGCGAACTCTGGTATTGTTATACGTGTGTGTGCCCTATGTGTTACTTGTGCGTGTTTACTTTATGTTTGGTGTGGTATTCAAGCAAATCAATCGAAAATCAAATCGAAACTCGAGAAGCAATCGAACTCAATCGAAACCGACATTGAAACGTGACTTATAGATGATTGTATGTTAGATATAGTCCCAACTACTGAAAGTAATTTGACTAGGAACCCTATCGTATTCGTATCCATCGTCTATCGAAATCGAAACGTCGACAATCGTCGCAAAATACTCAAAGTGTGTCGCGGATCGAACAGGAGGCATCCTGATCGAACAGGCCAGCCGATCGGCTAGCATCTTGCCAGCCGATCGAGCAGCCGATTCGATCGGAGCTCCTAGCCGATCGGCTGCCACTTTCCCCTTTTGGAAGCCTATAAATAGGGTTGTCCTTGTCTTCATTTCCACTTTTGGAAAGTTCTGACCGGCCAGCTCCTATTCTTCATCTTTTCTCAGATTTCTCTCAACTCCGGTAAGTTTTCGCTCTAATTCTTGTACGTTTTTTATCATTGCATGATTCTACACCTTTCTACCTTTCGAAACTCAATTTCTAACCTGAAATCATCAAGATCTAAGTGTTCTTGGGTGATGTCATCATGGTGTTCTTGAAGAACATCAAACCTTGGCCTCACTCAACCATGAATAGCTTAGATCTAACCGATTTCCACATAAACAAGTTAAGATCTATCAAAGATCTAAACATCCACAAGTTGTGAAGGATTGAAAGAAGGAATCCCAACTTTCTTTCAACTCTTTCACACTCAATGCCTTCAAACCGGTAGAAACGGAGCCTGAGTCGACCCACCGATCATTCCAATGGTTGGATGGTTCAAGATTCGGGTTCTATCTACGAGGTTCACCGACAATGGGTTAAACTCTAAGCCAACGTTCCGAACCGCTCAACGGACGGATTTGGGTGATGCTTGTCCGAGCTGGAGAGACAAGTAAGAACGAAGGTATCATAGTTCAACTCGTTATCAAACTACCTCGATATAATGACAAGTAACCAAACAGCCAAGTGTTAGACGAAAGGCCGACCAGGTCAGAAATGTTGGCCGAACGGCTAGGCTGTTCGAACAGCCCAGCCGATCGGACATACCAGCCGATCGACCGGGCCAGCCGGTCGGCTAGCACATGGTCCCACACTTTAAAATTTCATGAAGCATAGTATCGAGGATGGGATGTTCGATCGAACTGCGTTTGGTGAACATTACTCTTCGGATCATGAGATACTACTCTTCAACACTTAATCGTTTTCACAACTCGTTCGTAGTAGGGAATGCCAGCCGATCGAACAGGCTGTTCGATCGAGTGACATTCTGTTGAGAACCACTTCTAAAGTTCCCAGCCGATCGGTTAAGCCGGCCGATCGAACGAACCGTTCGATCGATCGACTTGAAAGGCAAGGACACTTCAGTGTTCTCAAATACTGCAATGAAAACTTCAAAAGTTCAAATCCTCAAACACAAACACACCAGAGGAAGAAACAATCCACTCGAATGGCCCAGCCGATCGAGCCTACCGGCCGATCGAACAGGACTGTCCAATCGGATATACCAGCCGATCGAACAGGCCGTTCGATCGACCAACCTATTCGATCCATTCACACTTGTTTGCATTTCCACGTTACTCATTGTTGTGCTATCGAACTATTCAGGCTAACCCTACTCTCAGCGCTCCCTTCAATCCATAATCAATCACTGTGAGTATACTCGATCCCTTTTTGCTTTTAGCACTTTTGGGTGTTACATACGTTACCTATCAAATCACAATCAAACTCAAACTATTTGAACGCTAACCATTTGCATGTGCTACTTGACTAAATGAATGCTGTTTATTATGTTTACACGTGGAGTGCTATCTACCTGCCTTAGCAACATAGTACTATAGTTTGGACTCAGCACCCGTTCACACGGGGGTTGTTAAGGACAATTACTTGCATGGATTACGGTGGTAATCATGTATTGCGAACCGTCTCGGACGGTCAACCCGCAGTCGTTGGTATCGATGGTCTCATGTCGATAATTAACATGCATCGTTTTCCTCTGTGTACGTGCCTGGTTATGCGTAAACTATTCGAACTCTATATGCTATTATCTAACTTGTATGCTCACCTTTACATTATATGTATTGACTTTATTTTAACGTATGTGACAGGTGCTTAAGTTGCTAGGATGCTTAGGCGCGTGGTGATGAAATCGAGGCTAGGGAGTCTAGAAATAATAAACAATGGTCTGTAATAATAATTGAATCGGAGTTGTCGGAACGGAATTATTTGCCTAGTTGCTTTCTATGATAACTTGTTATTTATTTGGGATACGGTATGGGACGTATCATTTAAACTGAATTTATATGATAGTTGTTGTGGAAACTTCTGGACAATCTGTTTCGCTCAGTGCCGCGCCCCGATGATTCCGCCATCGGTTGGGGTGTGACAGCTTGGTATCAGAGCCATAACTATAGGGAATTAGGTTAGACACGACCTAGTCCGGGTCGCTGTCTTAGAGACCTAGACTATAGTTAGGAACCAACAGACCCAGTTTATGTGCTTATTCTGCAATCCTTCACTATCACTGCACCCGAGTTTTCAAATAAAGTCGGGAGATTTAGTTAGGAATAGGTGTGAAAGCCGCAAACTCCTGACCAAACTGCCTGACTTATGCTTGATTTTATTCATTTATTCATGCTTATCTCATTATTTTCACCAACAAACAAGGGAGATTATACCAAATCAGGAGTGAAATCCATATTTTGATGAATAATCTCCGTTATTTTATTAAAAACAAGGAAGAAATTGCTAATCCAAGGGGTGAAACCCTGACCTTGGCAGTTTGTTCTGGACTTTATTTATCTCACCAAGGCCTCGATGGACTCCAACGACCTGAACTCACAAGTATGACCTAGGGAACGCGTGTGGAATGCCCAAGAATCGAGGCAGAAACACGACCTCTAGAGTCGAAAATGATGACAAGTCTACTGTGAATAGTCGACTTGCCTTGGGTAGTCGATGTCTAGTAGCCGCAGACAATCTATCACTCGATTTTATGTGTTTCGATTCTGAAAACCGCAGTCGCGTACTTTGATGACTCGTTGATTTTATGTGTTTTGTGTGCTTCCTCTGTTTCGTGTGTTTATATTTTGGACCTTATTCGATTCCGCTATCATTTTAATCGACACACACGACTCGTACTGTTATTCTATCCCTAATCGATCCCAGTTGCTGCAATCTAGACGATATTACGGTATGATATGCTATACGACTAAGCTAGGATATACTATACTGTGCTACTCGATATGCCATACGCTATCACTATACGAACGACACGCGAGTTTTGAAGGATAGGTTTCTGTTTTCTGACTGCTTCTGTGATTAAATGATTACGTGCTTTGGTGTTTATGTGCTTTTGTGCTTCTATGTTCTATGTGATTATGTGCTTCTCTGCTTCTGTGATTCTGTGTTCTGTGTACTTCTGTGCTCTCTGACTGTGTGTATCTGCAATTACGTGCCTATAAGATACGTGATACGTGAGTCGACGTGATTCTAAGCTTTAGACAGTATTAGACGTGTGAGGTGAGATTCGATTTCGTTGTGTTGAGTTTCGTGACGATGTCTAATGCAGACCATGTCGTCGTCTGGATCCCGACACCGAACCCCACTTACTCGCCAAGAAAAGAGAGACCGACGCCTCACTGCTATCATCTCCAAAACCGTAGCGAAAGCTGTGAGTGAGGTGTATGAAAACGCTAGCAAGTCATCAGAAGAATCCCGAGCTGCAAACCCTAAGGATTCAAGCAAGGCTGCTTTCAGCTTTAAGCAGTTCAAAGCATGCGGACCAAAAGAGTTCACTGGCGAAGATGGTCCTACAGCCATGTTTCACTGGTTCGATTCGGTCGATGTCACTCTGCGCCAAAGCGGATGTCCCAAGCATCTCCGCACTCTCAATGCTACAGGCGTCTTCCAGTCCCGTGCTCTAGACTGGTGGACGACCGAACGAAACAAGCGCGGAAATGATGCAGCTTGCGGGCTAACATGGAAGGAGTTGAAGGCAATTATGATCGACGAATTCTGCCCTCCTCATGAACGCCAAAAGCTGGAGGACGAGTCCTGGGGAATCAAGCCGAAGGATGGAGACAACGCTGCTCTCACTGCCCGCTTCAAGCAGCTTGGCATCATCTGTCCTGATCAAGTCAAGACCTCAGATCAAGCCATCAAGATGTAAATTCGAGCTCTGCCCGATTGTGTAGCCGACTTTGTTCACGCCGCCAAGCCAGCAACTATCGAAGAAACCTACCTACTCGCCACTGAGATCAATGATAAGCGAGTAAAGTCTGGTTTTTGGGATAAGCCAACCAAGTCTCTGCACCAAGCCACCGCAACACCCACCGACTCATCTGCTCAACCCTCCAAGTCATCGAGAAGAAAGAAGAAGCACAACAACAACAGCTCCAGCAACAAGAACTGTGCTGTAACGACCACTGCTGCTCCTCTACAGGCTGTACCAGCTCAACAGCAGCAGCACCCTCGCTCAGCTCCAGTGATCAATGCACCGCCAGCGAAGCGTGCATACACAGGCCCTCACCCACTCTGCCCGACATGTTCGTATCATCATCCAGTGGGTCTAGCTTGTCGTTTTTGCGCTCACTGCAACCTGTACGGTGATTTCACTGCAAACTGTCGCTATGGTCCCCGTCAAGTCCCAGCTCAAGCCACGGTCAACCAAGCTCTGCTCCCTGCCCCTCAAGGCCAACAGGCAGCTCAAGCACCAGCAGCTAATGCTCGAGTCTGCTTTGCATGTGGTGACCCTAACCACTTTGCAAACAGATGCCCGAACAGGGTGGTTAAGCAAGAGCCCCAGCAGCAACAACAGCAGCAGCAGCAACAGCAGCCTCAGCAACAGCAGCAAGCAGCCCATGCCCGAACCTTCAACATCAATGCCCTCCAGGCTCAGGCGGATAACAACGTGGTTAATGGTACGTTCCTTGTGAATGGTATTTATGCATCATGTTTGTTTGATACTGGAGCCGATAACTGCTTTGTGTCGTTTGAATTCGAGAAGCTCCTTAGTCGTAAGCGCTCCTATCTATCCTCGTCATTTGAAGTCGAAGTTGCTACGGGAAGAACTATTGCCGTTAATTCAGTACTCTGTGATTGTACTCTCGAACTCAACAATCACATCTTCCCAATCGACCTTATTCCGATGCAACTCGGAAGTTTTGACGTCATAATAGGCATGGACTTTCTTCGTGAAAACCATGCTGAGGTTGTGTGCTTTGAAAAGATGATTCGATTCTCGCTCTCGAATGGTGATCTTCTATGTGTATACGGTGAAACAGCGTCGAAAGGTCTCAAGCTCATGTCCTGTATTCAAGCCAGCAAGTATCTACGCAGGGAATACCGAGCCTTCTTGGCCAACATTGTAGTAGCGGAGAAGGAAAAGAAAAAGAAAGTTGAAGTCAAAGACGTTCCAGTGGTTCGTGAATTTCCTCTGGAGTTCCCTGACGATCTTCCCCGAATACCACCAAGTCGTGATATCGACTTCCGCATCGACCTCATTCCTGGAGCTAACCCCGTTGCCAAAGCCCCTTATCGACTCGCTCCATCCGAATTGCGGGAACTCTCGAACCAACTCCAGGAATTACTCGAAAAAGGCTTTATTCGCCTAAGCACCTCTCCTTGGGGCGCGCCAGTCCTTTTCGTCAAAAAGAAGGACGGGTCGTTCCGGATGTGCATCGACTATCGGGAATTGAATAAGCTAACCATCAAGAACCGATACCCCTTGCCCCGAATCGACGATTTGTTTGATCAGCTACAAGGTGCAGCATGTTTCTCTAAGATCGATCTACGTTCAGGATATCATCAACTACGGATGCAAGAGGAAGATATTCCTAAAACCGCCTTTCGAACCCGTTATGGCCATTACGAATTTGTTGTTATGCCCTTTGGTCTAACCAACGCACCCGCGGTTTTTATGGACCTAATGAATCACGTGTGTAAGCCTTACCTTGACCGTTTCGTCATCGTGTTCATCGACGATGTCTTGATTTATTCCATAACGAAAGCCGAACACGCGCAACATCTACGTTTGGTTCTCGAGTTACTCCAGGGGAACCAACTCTATGCCAAGTTCTCCAAATGCGAATTCTGGTTAGAGGAGGTTCAGTTTCTGGGTCACATCGTGAATAGTCAGGGTATCCATGTCGATCCTGTGAAGATTGAAGCTGTCAAAAGCTGGATTACGCCTAAGAACCCGTCAGAAGTTCGTTCTTTTCTTTGACTAGCGGGCTATTATCGACGATTCATTGAAGGATTCTCCAAGATCGCTGTGCCACTTACCGCTCTTACCCATAAGGACAAGCCTTTTGTGTGGGGAAACGCACAAGAGACTGCCTTTCAAACCCTCAAGCATATGCTGTGCAACGCTCCGATTCTTACGCTGCCCGACGGAAGCGACAACTTCATTGTCTACTGTGATGCTTCTAACCTTGGTCTCGGCTGTGTCCTCATGCAGCGAGACAAGGTTATAGCTTACGCTTCTCGTCAGCTCAAGATCCACGAGAAGAACAATACAACCCATGACCTCGAGCTAGGCATGGTTGTCTTTGCATTGAAGATTTGGCGACACTACCTGTATGGCACTAGGTGTACAATCTACACTGATCACAGGAGTCTACAACACATCTTTAATCAGAGAGAGCTTAATATGCGTCAACGCCGATGGGTAGAACTTCTCAACGATTACGACTGAGAGATTCGTTATCACCGAGGCAAGGCGAACGTGTTTGCCGACGCGCTCAGCAGAAAGAGTTACGTGCTCAGTACTCGAAACATCCAAGCCCAGCACAACCTCGAAACCTTTATCCGCAAAGCTCAACATGCTTGCTTTAACAAGCGTACATTGAAGAAAGAGAGGATCTATCACGATGGAGCTCAGTTAGTAAGCAAATCAGATGGGATATTCTATTATCTGTATCGAATTTGGATCCCCTAAGCGGACCGAATTGCGAAAGATTATCATGAATGAAGCCCACAAGTCCCGGTATTCTATTCATCCCGGCGCTGACAAGATGTACCAAGATCTTCGTTATAAGTACTGGTGGCCGGGCATGAAACGGGATATCGCCCTCTATGTTGGAAGTTGTTTAACTTGCGCAAGAGTCAAGGCTAAACATCAAAGACCTTCTGGCTTACTCGAACAACCGCCGACACCTATATGGAAGTGGGAGAGTATAGCTATGGATTTCATAACAAAACTCCCGCCCACGCCATCAGGTCACGACAGTATTTGGGTCATAGTCGATCGTCTAACGAAATCGGCCCACTTTTTGCCTATACGAGAAGACTACAAGGTGGAGCGACTAGCCCAAATCTACACCGACGAGATCATTCGTAATCATGGAACGCCTCGTGACATCATTTCAGATCGTGACGCTCGGTTTACTTCACGATTGTGGGAAACGTTTCAAGCGGCCCTTGGTACGTCGCTTAATCTGAGTACTGCATTCCATCCTCAAACCGACGGACAGACTGAAAGAATGATCCGTACTCTCGAAGACATGCTCCGAGCGTGTGTCATAGATTTTGGTGGTAGTTGGAACAAACACCTGCCATTGGTGGAATTCTCGTACAATAATAGCTATCATGCCAGCATTCAAATGGCACCTTTCGAGGCTTTGTATGGTAGAAGATGTCGATCGCCTATTGTGTGGCACGAGATCGGTCACTCGCAACTAACCGGTCCCGAGATTCTACAAGAAACGACTGACAAAATCCACCAGATTCGAGACAACTTGGTGAAAGCTCGGAACAAACAGAAAAGTTACGCCGATAAAAGACGCGAGCCTCTTGAATCTGAAGTTGGTGACTACGTACTCCTAAAGGTATCACCTTGGAAGGGTGTAGTCCGATTCGGCAAGAAAGGGAAACTCGAGCCTCGATATGTTAGACCTTTTAGGATTCTGGAAAGGATCGGAAAAGTCGCCTACAGACTCGAACTACCGGAGGAACTCAGTAACGTCCACCCGACTTTCCACGTCTCTAACCTCCGAAAATGCCTTGCTGATCATGATCTAGTCGTACCACTCGACGATCTTCAGGTCAACGAAACGTTACACTTCGTGGAAAAGCCTGTCGAAATCATGGATCGCCAAACCAAGCAACTCAAACGCTCACGCATCCCTATCGTGAAGGTCCGATGGGAAGGCAAACGAGGCGCGGAGTTCACTTGAGAACTTGAAAGCGACATAAAGGCCAAGTACCCGCAGTTGTTTAAATAAATAGATCTGAAGCATCAAATTGGTAAATCACGGCGTTGCGTAGCCTTCGACCTAATTTCGGGACAAAATTCCCTAAACAAGGGGAGGCTGTAACCCCCCGTGTTTTCGAATGTCAAAGTCAAAGTCAAAGTCCAAGTCAACTTTGAATTCTTTGACTGTTAATGATCTTTTTACTTTTGTATTATGTGGAGTAAGTGTTGTATAAATGAAATGATCGAATGTTTAATCAATATGACCGATTTACGACTGTGAATAGTAGGAAGTAACAATGCGATAAAGTTAATCAATCAATAATCAAGTTAATCAATTCACCAATCAAGCTCGAGACTCGAATTATGCGAACTCTGGTATTGTTATACGTGTGTGTGCCTTATGTGTTACTTGTGCGTGTTTACTTTATGTTTGGTGTGGTATTCAAGCAAATCAATCGAAAATCAAATTGAAACTCGAAAAGCAATCGAACTCAATCGAAACCGACATCGAAACGTGACTTATAGATGATTGTATGTTAGATATAGTCCCAACTACTGAAAGTAATTTGACTAGGAACCCTATCGTATTCGTATCATCGTCTATCGAAATAGAAACGTCGAAAATCATCGCAAAATACTCAAAGTGTGTCGCGGATCGAACAGGAGGCATCCTGATCGAACAGGCCAGCCGATCGGCTAGCATCTTGCCAGCCGATCGAGCAGCCCATTCGATCGGAGCTCCTGGCCGATCGGCTGCCACTTTCCCCTTTTGGAAGCCTATAAATAGGGCTGTCCTTGTCTTCATTTCCACTTTTGGAAAGTTCTGACCGGGCAGCTCCTATTCTTCATCTTTTCTCAGATTTCTCTCAACTCCGGTAAGTTTTCGCTCTAATTCTTGTACGTTTTTTATCATTGCATGATTCTACACCTTTCTACCTTTCGAAACTCGATTTCTAACCGTGAAATCATCAAGATCTAAGTGTTCTTGGGTGATATCATCATGGTGTTCTTGAAGAACATCAAACCTTGGCCTCATTCAACCATGAATAGCTTAGATCCAACCGATTTCCACATAAACAAGTTAAGATCTATCAAAGATCTAAACATCCACAAGTTGTGAAGGATTGAAAGAAGGAATCCCAACTTTCTTTCAACTCTTTCACACTCAATGCCTTCAAACCGGTAGAAACGGAGCCTGAGCCGACCCACCGATCATTCCAATGGTTGGATGGTTCAAGATTCGGGTTCTATCTACGAGGTTCACCGACAATGGGTTAAACTCTAAGCCAACGTTCCGAACCACTCAACGGACGGATTTGGGTGATTCCTGTCCGAGCCGGAGAGACAAGTAAGAACGAAGGTATCATAGTTCAACTCGTTATCAAACTACCTCGATATAATGACAAGTAACCAAACAGCCAAGTGTTAGACGTGTGACACCTGTGTCACCACCACCATCACACAAATACCAAGCCAATGAAATATTGTATTTCATAGTTGGGATTTGTATAAACATGTGTATCTTTTGCACATATCAATTCTTGTTCGATTTCGGGCTCTAAATCGCTTTCTGGAAGGTTATATGCGCACTGATGCGTAAATATAACCAGTTTAATGCAACATACATTCTGGAATAGTAACATAGGCTTAACATACCTTAAATAACCTATACATAACTTAGAAATAGGTTTTGGAAGGTTTCGTATGCCGAAATCAAGTTTATTCGCTTACAGGGACTAAATTCGACAAACTGCGAAAGTATGCCAATTTGAACTGTAACGAACATTCCGGAACTTGGCCATAAGTTAAACATACCCAAAATATCCTTTACATAGCTTAGAAATAGGCTTTGAGGTGTTCGGTGTGCTAATATAAACTTTTTGGTCATTCAGGGACTAAAAGCGTCAAAAAATGCATAAGTTTGCATTTTCGCGCATAACTTACGTTCTGAATACTTCCGGACATCCAAAAATTTATGTAAGCATTAAAATATTTTATTTTAGTGTTTGGCATAAGAAAAATCCATTCGTCGCGCAATTTGGATCGTCTTTCGTGCTTATGCGCATTCCGTCGTAATTAAGCGAACATCGCGATCGTACGACCAAACGAACCGACATCTGAAATATTTTTGAGCATGTTTTGAGTTCCCTACACTTTAACTTCATTTTAGAGCCTTGAAATGAGGTTAACGGGGCTTAAACATGCCAAAAATGGGTCAAAATGCATGTTTCTGGAGTGCAGGGACTAAAATGCAATTTCTGAATACTTAGCCATGCGGCCCGCGTGAGCCCATGTACATATCTGAAGCCGGCCGCCTGAGATGCCCAGTAACAGAAAAACCATTTTTCAAAACAGCAGCTTGTATTCGTTGAACTTGGACATGTTTTTGATCAATCTAGGGGCTGATTTTGATGGTTTTTAGTCACCCTTTGTATTGTAAAACAATGGGCACAAGTGGAGGGCCAAGATTGAAGCTCGATTATCGAGAAACGATCCTAATGGTTGTGCCTTTCCTATAAATACCCAACCCATTTGCCCATCTCCCTCACATTTGATATGAGTTTTCTCTAAGTGGTTGTGTTTGTGCACTTCCTACCTGAGATTACTTGGAATCAAACCTTGTGGGGACCTTCTGTAAGTATTCTTTCGCGTTTTTCGTTCGTTTTAGCGTTTAAGTCAAACTGTGTTTGACTTCCTGCTTTGACCAGTTTATGGTCAACGCAAAGTTCGTTTGAACTTCATAACGTGAGCGTAATCACGATGGTTATAGTCCCTAGTAACTATACCTACTGATTACCACGTTATCTAGGCTCAGTGACGAGTCGTAGTTTTGGCCAAAATACGTTTTCTCGCGTATTTTGTAACCAAACTACTCTAGGGTATTGAAACCGTTTGTTTTAATACCAAACCTGTTTTCTAACTTTACTAAACATGTTCTAGCATGTTTAGCTCGTCACTTTTAGATTTGTGCTTGTTTAGGGTCGTAAAGGTAAGCGATCTAATCAATCGCTTATACTTTCGAACCCGACCCATTTGGTCGATCAATAGGATCCGACCAAACACTTTAGGTGACCATAGTTGTATAGGGAATAACCTTCCGAGGTTATACCTTATGGTCACATCGTTTAAGTAGTTGTGTGATAGGTTGGTATCAGAGCCAACGCTGAGTGAATTAATCACTAGTCCTTTGTGTTTAATCTCAGTTACACAATTGCACAATTCTCGATTTTCGAGTCTAGACAAAGAACTTAGGAAATGTTCGACATTTCGTTTATTTTATCTTTATTTTATTATTAGCTTTGTCTTATATATTTTGTTGTGCAACTTGTTTAACTTTTGACAGGTTCATCATGCCGCCACGTATGCGAGGACGAGGAGGATTTGCCACATCACATGACCACGAGGCAGGACCCTCACACAGGCGAGCCCCATCAGCTTCGCACAACACTGCAGCCCATGATCTTTGGAGATCATTCGCCGAGCCAGCCAGGCACTCGGTATCATTGAGTACCTCGCCATCCCTACCCCACTCATTTGGGCTCCACTCTGAAAATGGGCCCCATGACTCCCATGGATCTTTCATTCCATTACACCAGTCACCTCACCACTACCCAGCACCAGCTTATCAGGGCCTGTATAACCCTGATGCCTATTTGGATGAACCAGTGGGTCATAACCCACTAGGACCTGAAGACCACTTCTCTGGTGGTAACGAGATGGAGGTCGACGAGGACACTGACCCTTCCCTGCCACCGTCCGGCACGCCTAACCATCCCATTGAGATATCGGATGGGTCACCATACAGGGGATCACCATTCAAAGGTGTTGACAGCTACGAGGAGAGGTTTAAACAGCATGATTGGTTTTACACCCCCAGCCATCACAACTCTCCCATGCACCAGTCTTACCACGGTTCTCCCGTGCATTCGCAGCACCACTCTCAGCAGCAGCAGTTTCAGCAGCCGCCTTTGTAGCAGGACCCATCTGAGGCCTTCTGGCGCGACGTGATTACTCCGTCGCCACCACCACCACCGGTTTTGCCTCCTCCGCCTCAAAGGCCAAGGAGGAACGCGCGTATGTCTACGCGAGGAGGAATTCGCATTGCCACCCCTCGACATTCAGGTAGCGGCCGCTACTCGCCGCTCCACGAGGAGTCAGAGATGGGAGAGTCTCAGCATCCCGTCTCAGAGGTTACTTCTGCGACTATTGCACCACTACCGCCGCAGAACTTTGGAGAGCCCATCCCTGCGTATGCTAGCGCAGCACAGTTCAACCCTTTCGAGCCGACTTTTCCTCCCGGTTATGATTATACGGGAGATCCCTACTGGTTAGCTTCAGGCTACAACCCTCTCAATCAGGAGAGTACTTTTGGAGGTCCCTGGGCTACGGGACCATCAGCTTTTGGATTCCCACCGCAGGGATACCAGCAGCCGCAGCCTCCACAGCCACAGCAGTATCAGCCACCGCCGCCGGCGCCGATGATGTCGCCACCGCAAGTCCAAGAAATCCTGCAAGGGATACATGACGTGCGACGGGAACTGCAAAATGATCGCCGACACAACCGCGGTATGTTCAAGAAGATGGTTGACTTGATTAAGGGTAAGAGTAAGAAGGATTATTAAATCCTGTGTTGTTAGCTCTTTTACTCATGTCCCTGCGTGGACATTTATTCCTGTATTCTACCCCTGTGTGGGTATATTTCTCTTATTCTACCCCTGCGTGGGTATGTTGTTCTGTTAACCCCTGCGTGGGTTTGTTTTGTTTTATTTATTGTTGTTGTTATTGGTTTAGCCCTTGCGCGGGCATGTTATTCATGTTATTTGGATTAAAGTCCCGTTTAGGGCAAAGATGTACTAGTTACTTTATTTAAAATTGAAATGGTTAATTTGAATTTCTCATTTTATTTATGTGCGTGAATATAATATTAAAATAAATGGAAAATATCAATTTTTATTTGATTTGCCATTTTAATAAGAATCTTAGTAAGGTAGAACCTAGCTTGAATGTCTTATTTACAGGCCTAGCCAATATGGTAAAACCTGGTTGAAAAGATTCAAATCTCTGTTAACATCTGAAAACATGTTAACATTCTTGACTCAGCGTGATTCGTAAAATCACACATGTCACCGTTTATAATAAATTATCTACAGATTATATGTGTACACAAGTCTGTTTATGACTTGATACCTACGGGTTATGACTATGTCATATAGTGGCAGTTGTGGTTCATGACTCTCTGTCTAGTAAAGGATTATTTGTTTAATTATACAATGCTAATCCTATAAAAATCTAAATTTATAATTTAGTAAGTTGTCCGAAGTGACTAGGCCTATTGTGCCAATATATATTTCATTCCATAATATAGTTGCTAATAAAAGCCTTGAATGAAATTAAATAAATTAACTATTATGATTCTTAATATCATGGTTAATAAATCGTCTAGAACGATAATACTGTTAGGTTTCTAAATAAGACCTTGTCCTTTTATGTAGCTTAAAGCTACATGGCCAAATTGGAGGAGACCAACAGTCATTCTGGAGAACACCCAGATAATACCAGGATTCACGTCACTGGTGAAGAATTGCAAGCACTGATAGATAACGTTGTTGCCAAAGCTATGGATAGGCAATTCAGAGAATCTAGCGGTACTCGGAGTAGGACCCGAACAGTATCGCACGTAAAGCCCAAGACTCATTCTGAGGCTCATAGTAAGCCACCTTCAAAAAAGAGTGAGCCGAAGAAGGATGAGGAGGATAATCACTCCTCCAACCACAGCAGTATTCCTAAGCAAGAAGTCAAGCTGAAGCATGATACGCACAGCAAGTCCTGTACGTATAAATATTTCGTATCTTGCAAACCCAGAGATTTTACTGGGGAAAAAGGAGCAGTTGACTGCATGACATGGCTGGATGAGATGGATACTGTGGTTGATATCAGCGGGTGTGCTGATAGGGACGTCGTGAAGTACGTGTCCCAGTCGTTCAAGGGAGATGCGTTAGCATGGTGGAAGTCACTCCTACAAGCTGCCGGTAAGGCCACACTGTACGGTATGTCATGGGAACAGTTTGTGGCCCTGATCAAAGAGAATTTCTGCCCGCAGCATGAGGTCGAGAGAATTGAATCGGATTTCGTATCTCTGGTTATGAAGAACCTCGATTGTCAAGTGTATCTTACTACGTTCAACACTTTATCTCGGTTAGTGCCTTATCTGGTGACCCCGGAGCCGCGAAGGATTGCTCGATTTATTGGGGGTCTGGCACCGGAGATAAAGGCAAGCGTCAAGGCTTCAAGGCCTAAGACATTTAGATCCGTAGCTGATCTATCCCTCTCCCTCACTCAAGATGTAGTCAGACAGAGAGCTATGAAGAGCTCAGAGGAAAACAAGAGGAAACGTGAGGATGACACCTCACGAAGATCTGAGAAACGACACAGAGGAAAAACAACGACCATAGGAAAGGGTCGAGGTTCAAGAAAGGAGATCAGTCGGGTGAAAAACCCAGATGCAAGAACTGCAAGAGACACCATTTTGGGAAATGTCGTTTGGAAGCGAATTCCCAGTCTCACGAAAAGCGATGTGGAATCTGCAAGTCCACAGACCATAAAGCTTTAGATTGCAAGAAGATGAAGGATGCAACTTGTTTTGGTTGCAACGAGAAAGGGCATATCCGGCCAAATTGCCCAAAGAATGCAAAGAAAGCTGACGACGGGAAGAAGACTAATGCAAGAGTCTTCAGAATGGACGCCAAGGAAGCAGTTCTAGACGACAACGTCATTACAGGTACGTTTCTTGTAAATGATGTTTTTGCTAGAGTCTTGTTTGATTCAGGAGCTGATAAGTCGTTTGTAGATGATAAGTTTTGTAAATTGTTGAACCTTCCTGTTAAAACCTTAAGTGTGAAATATGAGGTGGAATTAGCCGATGGAACCATAGAAACCGCCTCGACTGTTCTAGATGGATGTGTTATATCCATTAGGAATCATTCTTTCCCGTTATCCTTGCTTCCCTTTAAGCTAGCTGGATTCGATATAGTGATAGGCATGGATTGGTTATCGAGTAACCAAGCCCAGATTCTGTGCAATAGAAAGCAAGTAATAGTTAAGACTCCGTCTGGTGAGTCACTTACTATTCAAGGAGACACCCAACATGGATTGCCGGAGCAAGTGTCCATGCTCAAGGCATCCAGATGCATGCAGAAAGGATGTGTCATTTATATGGCACAAGTTACCATTGATGAGCCGAAGCCGAAGATTGAAGATATCCCTGTTATCTCGGAATATCCTGAGGTATTCCCTGAAGAACTACCCGGTTTGCCACCAGATAGGCAAGTGGAGTTTCGGATAGACATCATTCCAGGCGCTGCGCCTGTAGCAAGAGCACCATACAGATTGGCACCAACGGAGATGAAGGAGTTGAGGACGCAGTTGGATGATTTGTTAGCTAAAGGTTTTATTAGACCTAGCTCGTCTCCTTGGGGAGCGCCAATCTTGTTCGTTAAAAAGAAGGATGGATCGATGCGTCTGTGCATCGATTACCGTGAGCTTAACAAAGTCACTATCAAGAATAGGTATCCGTTACCCAGGATCGACGATCTGTTCGATCAGTTGCAAGGAGCAAGCTACTTCTCAAAGATCGACCTGAGGTCAGGTTACCATCAGCTAAAGGTCAAAGATGAAGATGTGCACAAGACAGCGTTTAGGACTCGTTATGGACATTACGAGTTCCTAGTGATGCCGTTTGGGCTCACTAACGCACCAGCCGCATTCATGGATCTCATGAATCGCGTCTGCAAGCCCTATCTAGATAAATTCGTTATCGTCTTTATTGACGATATCCTTATCTACTCGAAGAGCCAAGCTGACCATGAGAAACACCTTCGTTGTATTCTCAAACTTCTGCATCAAGAGAAGCTTTATGCCAAATTTTCGAAGTGTGAATTTTGGCTTCGAGAAGTCCAATTCCTTGGACATGTAGTAAGTGAGCGTGGTATCCAAGTAGATCCCGCTAAAGTAGAAGCAGTCATGAACTGGCAGGAGCCGAAGACTCGTACCGAGATTCGCAGTTTCCTTGGATTGGCAGGATACTATAGGCGATTTATTGAGAACTTTTCAAGAATTGCTGCGCCCCTAACTTCATTGACTCGTAAGAAGATTAAGTTCGATTGGGGCCCTAAGCAGCAGGAATCCTTCGACATTTTGAAGAAGAAGTTGAGCAATGCGCCCGTGTTGACATTGCCCGATGGTATTGAAGAATTTGTGGTGTATTGTGACGCATCACACACTGGCATGGGCTGTGTACTCATGCAGAGAGGCAAAGTCATTGCCTACGCTTCTCGACAATTAAAGGTGCACGAAAAGAACTACACCACCCACGATTTGGAATTGGGTGCGGTTGTATTTGCTTTGAAGCTATGGAGACATTACTTTATGGAACCAAGTGTATAATATATTCAGATCACAAGAGTCTTCAGCATCTGTTCAATCAGAAGGAATTGAACATGCGACAAAGGCGATGGATGGAAACTTTAAATGATTACGACTGTGAAATAAGATACCATCCAGGCAAGGCAAATGTGGTTGCCGACGCCTTGAGCAGAAAGGAAAGAGTAAAACCGATCAGAATCAATGCCAAGCGCATTAAAATAAGAAATAATTTGAATGAAAGGGTGTTAGCTGCACAGAAGGAAGCTGTGTTGGAAGCTAACTATCCTGCAGAGAAGTTAGGAGTAACTGAGGAGCAGTTATCCTACGACAAAGATGGAATGCTACGACTAAACGGACGAATATGGGTTCCAGTTTATGGAGGACTTCGGGATGTTATCCTCCAGGAAGCCCACAGCTCTAAATATTCCGTTCATCCTGGAGCTGATAAAATGTACCAGGATTTGAAAGCAAACTACTGGTGGATTGGTTTGAAAAAGTCAGTAGCTGAGCATGTAGCTAAATGTTTGACTTGTGCGCAAGTCAAGGCTGAGCATCAGAAGCCGTCAGGTTTGCTTCAACAACCTGAAATTCCCAAGTGGAAATGGGAAATGGTGACAATGGATTTCATCACCAAGTTGCCGAAGACGAAAAAGGGAAATGATACCATATGGGTCATTGTAGATAGACTGACTAAGTCAGCTCATTTTCTACCCATCAAGGAGACGTATAGCTCCGATATGTTAGCTCAATTATACGTCGATAAGATTGTAGCGTTGCATGGCATACCTGTATCTATTATCTCCGATAGAGATACTAGATATACGTCGCATTTTTGGAAGAGTTTCCAACAATCGTTGGGCACTCGTTTGAATTTTAGTACGGCTTATCATCCTCAGACCGATGGTTAGAGCGAGCGTACTATTCAAACTTTGGAAGACATGCTTCGTGCATGTGCGATCGATTTGGGTGGTAGTTGGGATAAGAACCTACCACTGATTGAATTCTCCTACAACAATAGCTACCATTCCAGCATAAAGGCTGCGCCTTTTGAAGCCTTATACGGTAGAAAGTGTAGATCGCCCATCTGTTGGGCAGAAGTTGGAGAAGTCCAACTCTCAGGACCAGATATCGTCTTTGAGACGACAGACAAGATCATTCAGATTCGCGATCGTTTGAAAGCTGCCAGGGATAGGCAGAAAAGTTATGCGGATCCTAAGCGCAAAGACTTTCACTTCGATGTAGGTGATAAAGTATTGCTTAAAGTATCGCCCTGGAAGGGTGTGATGCGATTTGGAAAGAAAGGCAAGCTAAGCCCGAGATATATAGGACCTTTCGAGATTATCGAACGTGTCGGGTCAGTCGCTTACAAGTTAAACTTGCCTGAAGAACTTAGCGCTATTCATAATGTGTTCCACATCTGTAATTTGAAAAAGTGTTTCGCTGACGATTCACTGGTTATACCGCATACAGACATACACATAGATGAGAGTTTGAAGTTCGTGGCAAAACCTTTGTCGATTGAGGATCGACAGGTGAAAAAGCTTCGAAGGAAGCACGTGCCTATTGTAAAGGTCAAATGGGATGCCCGTAGAGGTCCCGAATACACGTGGGAAGTGGAATCCACGATGCAAGAGAAATATCCTCATTTGTTTCAGTAAATCTCGAGGTCGAGATTTCTTTTAAGGGGGTGAGGATGTAACACCTCGAAAAATTTCGTCTAATAATGTCTTGACACGTGTCATAAGGTTCCGGTATGTGAAAACAAACTTTAGAGGGACTAAAAGTGACAAACGGTGAAAACTATGGAACGTAAGGGTCCAAAGTGTCAACAATGGATAAATAGACTCTATGATAACCCTACATAATGTTCATAACCTTAAACAGGTGGTTCATGGATCATACGACGCGGAAATTGCACAAAAGTGAGGAATTTCAAAATATAGGGGCCAAAAGTGTCAACATGTTGAATTTATACCTCTGAGTGAACTTTTGGCAGACCCGAAGCTTTATAATGCTAAAATATACTCACTAGAATATGTGGTAAAAATTTCATGAAGTTTCGTCAACGTATGAGAAAGTTATGGCCAAAACCGTACTTGAGGGGTTAAAAGCGTCAACGTCGAATTTCATGACTTTTCGGTTGAGCGCAAAGTTATCCGAGGACATTACCATGTTGGTAAATGTCTCAAGGTGCTTAGAAACCAAGTTTGGGGGTTTACGAGTCATGATAAAGAGCCGAAACATCAATTGCGAAGACAGGGACCAAAACTGCCAATGTTTGGCAAAGTTTGACAGCAGCAGAAGCCAGGCGGCCCGCCTGGACAGGCCTAAGCGGGTCGCGACCCAAGCCCAGTAACAGAATTCGCGAACTGTTGTGATTTGGGTCCGAATTTGAGTGTGTAACAGCTGTTTTCACCTCTCTAATGCTCCAATAAACATCCATGCATGCCTAGTGCAACAGTGTGCTATCTCCAAACATCTGATTCCTCTTTAAATCAGATCAAAAGACCAATTCTTTGGCATTTTCATTGTGACCAAGAAGCTCTCAACTCTCAAGAACACTTTCAAGACTTTCTGGAGCAAATCTGAACGACAAGGCCACCTCTAAGGGTTAACTAAGCATCAATAGGACCTTTGTAAGCTTCTATATCAGTCTCTAATTCGTTCTTGCCTTGATTATTAGTAAAAGTCAAAACCGTTGTTCTTGTAGTTTGACTTTTTGATTAGATGAGTTTTACTCAGTCATTTCTCAAATTGAAACCACATATATGTTGGTATTTATGTGGGAAACAAACCCTCAAAAGGCTATTCTCTGATTCCCACTTATTGCATGCTAATTGTCGAGTCAAAGTTGTTTCTAAAAAGTCAACAGAAATGGTTTTTGTGAAAAATAGCTTAAATGGTAATGTAGAGGACATGCAATCTGTTTGATCATCATAAATAACTTATAATAATATGTAAGAATGTGTTTTATCATAATCAACTCGACAATCTATAGTATAAATACGAATCGGAACCGAAAGTCTTGTAAAACGACTTTTTCGTAGACTATCGATTCGGATCCGTACATGCATGTTTGAGATCTGTATTGGAGAGTATTTTTGACCATTTTTATTTTGGTAAAACTCTCTGGAATTTTTATTGCTTGAGTCTATGTTTAGCCGATTCATTTGCATGTTTCCGATTTATGCTTAAAGTTGACTATTTTGCCCTTTTTGATATAAAACGTGATTTTTGGAAAAGTGAAAGAGTAGAAATCTTTATTTCTAATATATAAACTTGCACCGAAAATTTGAGATCAGTTAGTGGTCCAGATTTTGAGTTATGGCCGATATCGTAAAACTATATCTTAAAAGTTACATAAACGGCGCATTTCGCGTATAACCTATTTCAGGCCACGTTTTGATACAAAACTTTTTACCCACTGATGTTATATAATATTTTGGGATTTTTGATGATTTTTATTTAATTTTTGGCTGATCGTACCTTAGATCGCTTAGTCGATTCGGTTAATGCCGGTTTTGATTAAGCCATAAAATGAGTTTTACACATCCTTTTGACCCGAAACCTTTTTCTACTGATTTTATATGTTAAATAAATTATCTTGAGCATTCTGGAAATATAAAAATCTCAGCTTTCTTTTAAAAACCCGGAAACGGCTCTAAATCGCATTTTTAGCGTTTTTAGCGCATAGTAAGCGTTATACCTGTTTTAAACATATAAGACTCATACCCACTGATGTATTTAGTATATTTTCATATAATAGCAGTAAGTATAAATGTTTGAACTCAGATTTCCAGTTTTGGCAGTTTTAGCCCTTGTGAAATTACTAAAATACCCCTACGGTGCATAGTTTGATTTTAAATGTTAAGTGTGGTATATGGGTCATACCCTACTGTTATAATATGTTAAATAAAGTATATTTACTGTATAAACCAGACCCGAAACTCAGATTTCTAATATGACCCTTTTATAATCTTTTAAATGACCAAAATGCCCTTATAAGGCATAAATTGAGTTTAAAATTATTCCGGGCAATATAGAACATAACTTACTGATATTATATCATATTTAAAGCATATTATCTCAGGGAACTTGCATTTGACTCTTTTGGCTACCCGTAACGCCCTTTTAGCGTTCGGTTCGGTTTACGTAACTAGTTTGCGTAAACTGACCGAAACGGGTCAAACGTTATCATTTTGTCTCAAAATCCAGAATGTATTTAGTATACCCATATTATACAAGTATTCAAGCTTGTCGGGTCTAAATCACATTCTATCCGGTCTTTCGCTTAATCGTGCGCTTGTACCATATCGTCCTTAAAACTAACCGGTCTAAGCTAAAGCTTAAATAAAAGACCCGTTAGGAATCTAATAGGTTATTATAAACCTTTGTTCCAGATTAGGAGGCCCAGTAAAAGCTATCTACACTTACCGTTTGTGATTCAAACTTGCTCAGGTAAATACATTTTGACTTATTTTCCCTATACGGGCTTGGGGTACGGTATTTAAAATACCGTTTGATCGAGCGCACAAATCATGCGCCCTATGGGTGTACAGTCTTGAATAGTTTGTGCGACTCGTTTAAACAGTCTTGTTCTTACTTTAGGCTTTGGGGGGTTATTGACCGTGTCCCGGATATCCTTGGCATTATCTTACGAGATGGCCACGACTAGAGCACGGGGTGTAGGCGTACACCCGGCGTGTATAACTCTTTAATATGGTGTGTCATTTAATCTTTAGCCCGGACAGCAGATCCCGGGCCACCAAATGTACGAGTAACATGTAATTCGTTCACAAGTTTATATTGCATAATTATCCCAAGTTAATAAAAATATTTATGCCTTGTGCATCTAAATCAATTTTCAATCATTTTCAAAATGAGTCAGTCGATTTGTATTTACCAGTGTAAACTGACGTATTTTTCCCAAAAGGTTAAGTGCAGGTACTATACGAACTAGGCTGGCTGTTTCCTAAGAGCGTCCACTATAGTCTCGCAAGCTCGGACGACAAATAAACTGTTGAACAATTTTATCTTAATTTTTTATTTGATCCGCCTGTGGATCCGTTTCAAATACTGTGATATTTATTATTGCACTTTATTTAAAAGTTGAAATGTATCTATTCTGCTTCCGCTGTGCATTATTATATTGTGTTGTTTGTCTATGACGATGCCAACTACGTCACTGTACCCCACACCGGGCCCACCGGTGACACGTGGAGACCGGGGTGTGACATTTCTAAAGGATACCCATTAAGGAAAATGACTCATTCCGTGCATTTTCGTTTCTAAAGGATACCCATTAAGAAAAATGACTCATTCCGTGCATTTTCGTTTCTAAAGGATACCCATTAAGGAAAATGACTCATTCCGTGCATTTTCGTTTCTAAAGGATACCCATTAAGGAAAATGACTCATTCCGTGCATTTTCGTTTCTAAAAGGATACCCGTTAAGGAAATGACTCACTCTGTGCATTTTTCGTTTCTGAAAATTTTCCCTCAAAGGGAAATGAATATCCCTGATTTTTCCTTCATTTCCATTTCTGAAAAGTCTCTGTTAAGGAAATAACAGGATATTTCCTTGCATATCTTTGGTGGCTTTTTGACACAAAGTCACAGATAGACTCCTACGAATAAATTTCGGGACGAAATTTCCTAAAGTAGGGGAGACTGTGACACCTGTGTCACCACCACCATCACACAGATACCAAGCCAATGAAATATTGTATTTCATAGTTGGGATTTGTATAAACATGTGTATCTTTTGCACATATCAATTCTTGTTCGATTTCGGGCTCTAAATCGCTTTCTGGAAGGTTATATGCGCACTGATGCATAAATATAACCAATTTAATGCAACAAACATTCCGGAATAGTAACATAGGCTTAACATACCTTAAATAACCTTTACATAACTTAGAAATAAGTTTTGGAAGGTTTCGTATGCCGAAATCAAGTTTATTCGCTTACAGGGACTAAATTCGACAAACTGCGAAAGTATGCCAATTTGAACTGTAACGAACATTCCGGAACTTGGCCATAAGTTAAACATACCCAAAATATCCTTTACATAGCTTAGAAATAGGCTTTGAGGTGTTCGGTGTGCTAAATTAAACTTTTTGGTCATTCAGGGACTAAAAGCGTCAAAAAGTGCATAAGTTTGCATTTTCGCGCATATCTTACGTTCTGAATACTTCCGGACATCCAAAAATTTATGTAAGCATTAAAATATTTTATTTTAGTGTTTGGCATAAGAAAAATCCATTCGTCGCGCAATTTGGATCGTCTTTCGCGCTTATGCGCATTCCGTCGTAATTAAGCGAACATCGCGATCGTACGACCAAACGAACCGACATCTGAAATATTTTTGAGCATGTTTTGAGTTCCCTACACTTTAACTTCATTTTATAGCCTTGAAATGAGGTTAACGGGGCTTAAACATGCCAAAAAGGGCCAAAATGCATGTTTCTGGAGTGCAGGGACTAAAATGCAATTTCTGAATACTTAGCCATGCGGCCCGCGTGAGCCCATGTACATATCTGAAGCGGGCCGCCTGAGATGCCCAGTAACAGAAAAACCATTTTTCAAAACAGCAGCTTGTATTCATTGAACTTGGACATGTTTTTGATCAATCTAGGGGCTGATTTTGATGGTTTTTAGTCACCCCTTGTATTGTAAAACAATGGGCACAAGTGGAGGGCCAAGATTGAAGCTCGATTATCGAGAAACGATCCTAACGGTTGTGCCTTTCCTATAAATACCCAACCCACTTGCCCATCTCCCTCACATTTGATCTGAGTTTTCTCTAAGTGGTTGTGTTTGTGCACTTCCTACCTGAGATTACTTGGAATCAAACCTTGCGGGGACCTTCTGTAAGTATTCTTTCGCGTTTTTCGTTCCTTTTAGTGTTTAAGTCAAACTGTGTTTGACTTCCTGCTTTGACCAGTTTATGATCAACGCGAAGTTCGTTTGAACTTCATAACGTGAGCGTAATCACGATGGTTATAGTCCCTAGTAACTAACCCTACGGATTACCACGTTATCTAGGCTCAGTGACGAGTCGTAGTTTTGGCCAAAATACGTTTTCTCGCATACTTTGTAACCAAACTACTCTAGGGTATTAAAACCGTTTGTTTTAATACCAAACCTGTTTTCTAACTTTACTAAACATGTTCTAGCATGTTTAGCTCGTCACTTTTAGATTTGTGCTTGTTTAGGGTCGTAAAGGTAAGCGATCTAATCAATCGCTTATACTTTCGAACCCGACCCATTTGGTCGATCAATAGGATCCGACCAAACACTTTAGGTGACCATAGTTGTATAGGGAATAACCTTCCGAGGTTATACCTTATGGTTACATCGTTTAAGTAGTTGTGTGATAGGTAGTTTATATGCCTTAGGTAAATTACCAAAATGCCCTTTTTACGCATAAATTCATTTTAAGCATATGTAACTTAATTTTTGACATCTAAACTGATTTAGCAACAATATTAGACGTGTTAAGGCATATAATACTTGTCATAGGACTAGTTAGGCTTTCCAAACGCGTTTTACGCGAACGACGCGTTAAAGTAGCGTAAGCTACCTAAACGGGTCGTAATGGGTCGTAAGCACTTAGGATAGGTTTCGTTTTAGTATGTAGACTTTGTTAAACCATACTACATAAGTTCCCACACTTATTTGGTTTACGAACCCTCGTACTATCCGATCTTCCGAGTTAGGTCCGGTTATTAATGTAGTTACCTATACTAGGTGCCGTTTGATTCCGTGATCCTCTAGCATTGCTTGGTGGTTATCCTAGGACTTCTAAGCAATCTCATGTGAGTACATAGACCCCTCTTTTACTGTTTTCCAAACATTTTGGGGTGAAACACATGTGCCTACTTGTTACTTTCATGATTTCATGCTTTTATATCATATACTTGCTATGTTCATTAGTACACTAGTAGTACATGATTTTATTATGTTTTTGCTATGTATGTCCATTGTGTGCATACTTAGTACATCGTTTTACATAACGTTTTATGCTATGTACGTTCGTCATACTTAGTACATTTTACATCACATGCTATGTATGCCCATTGTGTGCATACTTAGTACATCGTTTTACAAAGACATCTTATACTTGGTATCATGCTATGTATGACCATCCGTCACATACTTAGTACATTGTTTGTGCATTCTTACTTATGGTTTGGTTGTTACATATTTCACTTGCCATACATGACATTATGTTTACACATTACTTGATTAACATTTGACAACGGTTTAGACATGGGCAATTTACATTGGTGGTTTATGTGGGTAAGTGATTTGAGTAACGAGACGTGTGTAATGTAATACAAGCATGGTGGATACGCCGCTGGTACTTCCTACATATAAGTGCTTGTATTATATTACATGGCGTAGCTGTATTTAAATCATTCATTTGGATTTATACATATTTACACAAATAACATATTTTTTTCACAAGACATTGTTTTACAAGACAGTTTGTTTTATACAAACTCATTTTTACTTGGTTATTCATTTAACCTTACACCATTCTTTTTAACTATACATATCTATCATCGATTTTCAAACATTTTATAAAAGCAAACACTTAAACTGGATTCATGACAAGTTTTTGTTAAACATTTTCTAAAACCTAGGTCATGAATCCTATTTTTCATAAAACCTATGTACTCGCCGGCATTTTTATGCTGATGTATTTTCACATGTGTTTCAGGTACTATATTTGATGACTATTGATGATGATATTGATGCATGCTCACATAGGATTGGACGAGGCCTTAGTAACATTAAAAAATGCAAGACTAATTAATTTTTGTTATGTTTCTTTATTGTTAAGACATTGTAACTCATTTTATTCAATAAAACGAAATTTGTTTAATCCATGGTTGTGAAACAATGATTCTGTTACAACACTCCCCGACGTTTCCGCCACGTTTTGTTGTTTTACGTGGTCGAGGTGTGACAAGACGAAAGGCCGACCAGGTCAGAAATGCTGGCCGAACGGCTAGGCTGTTCGAACAGCCCAGCCGATCGGACATACCAGCCGATCGACCGGGCTAGCCGGTCGGCTAGCACATGGTCCCACACTTTAATATTTCATGAAGCATAGTATCGAGGAAGGGATGTTCGATCGAACTGCGTTTGGTGAACATTACTCTTCGGGTCATGAGATACTACTCTTCAACACTTAATCGTTTTCACAACTCCTTCGTAGTAGGGAATGCCAGCCGATCGAACAGGCTGTTCGATCGAGTGACATTCTGTTGAGAACCACTTCTAAAGTTCCCAGCCGATCGGTTAAGCCGGCCGATCGAACGAACCGTTCGATCGATCGACTTGAAAGGCAAGGACACTTCAGTGTTCTCAAATACTGCAACGAAAACTTCAAAAGTTCAAATCCTCAAACACAAACACACCAGAGGAAGAAACAATCCACTCGAATGGCCCAGCCGATCGAGCCTACCGGCCGATCGAACAGGACTGTCCAATCGGATATACCAGCCGATCGAACAGGCCGTTCGATCGAACCTGCCGTTCGATCGACCAACCTATTCGATCCATTCACACTTGTTTGCATTTCCACGTTACTCATTGTTATTCTATCGAACTATTCAGGCTAACCCTACTCTCAGCGCTCCCTTCAATCCATAATCAATCACTGTGAGTATACTCGATCCCTTTTTGCTTTTAGCACTTTTGGGTGTTACATACGTTACCTATCAAATCACAATCAAACTCAAACTATTTGAACGCTAACCATTTGCATGTGCTACTTGACTAAATGAATGCTATTTATTATGTTTACACGTGGAGTGCTATCTACCTGCCTTAGCAACATAGTACTATAGTTTGGACTCAGCACCCGTTCACACAGGGGTTGTTAAGGACAATTACTTGCATGGATTACGGTGGTAATCATGTATTGCGAACCGTCTCGGACGGTCAACCCGCAGTCGTTGGTATCGATGGTCCCATGTCGATAATTAACATGCATCGTTTTCCTCTGTGTACGTGCCTGGTTATGCGTAAACTATTCGAACTCTATATGCTATTATCAAACTTGTATGCTCACCTTTACATTATATGTATTGACTTTATTTTAACGTATGTGACAGGTGCTTAAGTTGCTAGGATGCTTAGGCACGTGGTGATGAAATCGAGGCTAAGGAGTCTAGAAATAATAAACAATGGTCTGTAATAATAATTGAATCTGAGTTGTCGGAACGGAATTATTTGCCTAGTTGCTTTCTATGATAACTTGTTATTTATTTGGGATACGGTATGGGACGTATCATTTAAACTGAATTTATATGATAGTTGTTGTGGAAACTTCTGGACAATCTGTTTCGCTCAGTGTCGCGCCCTGATGATTCCGCCATCGGTTGGGGTGTGACATAAAACTCCAAGACAAGTATAAATAGCCATCCTTTTTCACTTCACAATTTGCTCATTTTCACACAATTCTTCTCCCACCTTCTTGGAGCTTGCTTCCATCCTTTGGAGGTCTCCTACCTGAGATCTTAAAGTGTTCCTTAACACAAGTAAGTTCTCATCCTAGTCTATTTCATTTATTTTAGCTATTTTGAGCTAAAAGTCAAACAGTTTGACTTACCTTTGCTACCTGTCGGACTAGTTAATATGTTCATGCACTTTAAAAAGTCCATTCCACCTTGCTTCTATCCACACCTCAGTCACATACAAAATGTGCAGGGTGATGGTAATTGTGGGTTTCGATCTATAGCGGTCGGCTTATCGCTTAAAGAGTAGGACTGGTCGTTCATACGGGCGCAGCTTAATGATGAGTGCAACCGGTTCCACGAATTATGGAAAACGATAAATGGACCTGGTTATCAAAATGTTTTGGATTCATTAGATTGGACTGGTATAAGCGGAGCACCTGAACATAAGTGGCTACAAATAGCTTTCACGGGGCTTCTGATAGCAAACCGGTGGAATGTCGTTTGTCTCTTATTAAGTGACCTTGGTTGTGCTTCATTTTTTTCCCATGTTCAGAACAGCCGAAGAAAGTATTCCGCATCGAACAGTCGCGCTTGTACATGTAAACATGAACCATAGTATTCACGTCAGATTAGAAGGGGAATATCCAATGCCAACCCCATCAGGATACTGGCGACAAGCGACACAAAATACGGCAGCAGAAAGTTGGTATCACTATTACAAGGAACGTATTGACCAATATAATAGGATCGTTGATGAAATTTGGACCAGGGGTTACGTGGATTTAGGTGCCCTATGAATGTAAAATGTTATTTGCATGTTTTGACAATTTGTAATGATGAACATACACGTTATATAAATGTTTTGCCAACTTGTTGAAATTGAACGTGAAAAAACGTTTACACGAATCAATTTGCATGTTTTGACAATTTGTAATGATGAACATACATGCTATATTAATGTTTTGCCAACTTGTTGAAATTGAATTTGAAAAAACGTTTAAACGAATCAACGTTAACACATACCGACCGTATCTTCGTCACTTCTGTATATAGTAATTTAAGAAAAATGAAAAATACTCAATTGTATACGGGCCGTATAAACGTATACGCCTCGTATACTGTGATCGTATATTAAGTATACGAGTGAATTAAAAAAACATTAAATTATAGTATACGGGTCGTATACAGTTATACGGCACGTATACAAAGGAAAAAAAGATCGTATAAGCTTTATACGACCTCATTTCCACCATATGGCCTCAACCTTACATCAAAAATTCTCTCGGTTTTCTCTCGAATCGTTCTTGGATAGCGTTCTTCGGCGTTTTTGGCGTTTTCTTCTCGTTCTTCCTATACGGTACGTTTTCGTATAGTAAACTTTCAAATTCCGTAACTTGTTAGATTATGGTCTTGTATAGTAAAGGATCGAATAGCGTAGATAGGCGTAACGATTACGATTGTATAATTGAATTTGAAAAAAAAAATAAACTGAAAAATGTAACTGATTATTTAATTGTATACGGTCGTATACAATTTATACGATCGTATACCATTGAACATTCAAATGTTATACGAGCGTATACACTATATACGGTCGTATAGCAGATGAATATTCAAACGCTATACGATCGTATACACTATATACGCTCGTATAATGTTTGAATATTCAACCTATATATGATCGTATACACGGTATATACGGTCGTATACTAGTTGAATGTTCAAGTTTTATACGATCGTATGAACTTATATTTTATTCCCAGTTTGTTATATTTTTTGCGCATCCGCGGCGTATAATATGTGCGTATAGGAAACGTATATCTGTGGTGTATGTAGCGTATACGTGCGTATAATACTTGCGCGTACGATCGTATACTTCATAATTATACGAAACCTATACTTGATGTATACAGAGCGTATATGATATGTACTGAGCGTATATGAACGTATAGTGATTGCTAAGTGGTAATTGTTAATTTTACAGACGATATGGCTGAGTCATCAGCAGCTGTTGCGGCCCGTAGAGGTCAGGGTCAGGGTTAGGGTCGGGGCCGTGGACGTGGAGCGGACGGGGACGTGGACGTGGACAGGAGGAGGAGATTGTGGCCGATTTTACTGAGACGGCGCAGTTTCTTAGAGATATCCCCCGAGGTACGGCTGCCTATAGGGTTTTGGGCAGATTACGAGAGATGGTGCTGGATGCGCCTAGGACCATTGATATTCAGTTTTTGACCGATATTGGAGCGATCGGTCGGGTCCGGGAGCTCATGCCAGCTAACTCCGCGTGGGACCGCTTATTTCATGCCGCCACAGAGCGGGCCCGCAGGGAGATTACTTTAGAGTTTTTATCTACTTTTTCATTTACGGACACCCGGGGTGGGGGTTTTCAGCATTTTTTGACGACAGATGCCGTAGCTTTTACTATTTGCGGCAAGACTAAGAGGATGACACTTCCTCAGTTCGCCGTTGCCTTGGGTCTGTACTCACATGAGTACTCAGTGTCCCAGGCATTTTATGATGCGCACATCACCACGTCCAGTGACGTGTTGTGGCCTTGGTGGGGCACTATTGGGTTCGGGGAGTTCGCGAAACCGAACCAGCGATCCCCGAAGGCACGGGCGACTGATTTTTTCGACCCGTTACACCGATACCTACATCGGTGTATTGCCGTGACGATCGCCGGTCGTCATGATAGCAGGCAATGGGTCACCCAAAATGACCTATTCTACTTGCACGACTTACTTACCGTCCGGGGGGGGGGGCAACTTGGCGTACAAGTTGGCCGCATATCTCACCGAATACGCTTTTAAGCGTACCTCTACCCACATCAGTTGTGGGGCCTTCGTCACCGTCTGGCAAAGCATTCCTTTCACCTCTTGTCCCCGCAGGTGGCAAGTGGTATGACTCTGACACTCCAGCTTGACAGGGTTGGGAGGGACACAGCCCTATCGATGGGTTTGGCTCGCGAGGGAGAGGGAGGGAGGGCGGCTGGTTTGGGCGTATGGTGTGGGTGAGGGACCCCGTGGAGAGGGAGGCGATGGGGAGGGAGGAGATGGAGAGGGAGGCGAGGGCGAGGGAGAGGGAGGCGAGGGCGAGGGAGAGGGAGAGGGAGGCGAGGGAGAGGGAGGCGATCATACTGTCGATCGATCACAGGTAGCTGCGGCGGATTTACAGGGTGATCGGCCGTACGTTCGACGGAGCGTGAGACAGCGTGTGATGCCTGCACCGGGGGTGGAGGAGAGAGCCGTTCAGGTGGAGGAGAGACTCGTTCAGGTCGAGTCGAGACTTGGTCAGGTCGAGTCGGATGTAGCTGGAGTCAGAGGGGATTTAGCTGCAGTGAGAGGGGATGTACAGTGGATGGTCGACGCGATTGTGGTTATGCATTTTGGCGTGTCCCTACCTCCACGAGCTGGCGCTGCACCACCACCACCACCGCCGCCGTGGCTGCTTATTGTATTTTTTTCTTATTTTATGTTTGAAACATTGTAAAACTTTATATTTTTGTTTGTTTTAGATGTCAACATTCTAAATATTAATCTTATGTTTAGATGTTATGTTGTTTGTTTGACGATTGTTGTCGTAGTTTATCATAATCATATCACATATTTATCGTTTTACAAAGTGGAAACTTATTAAACATTATAAATACGTTTAACTACAAACTCGTAACATAATCCGATATATACAATACTATTTTATAATTTACAAAACTTATTAAACGGTTTCCCGATTGCAACAAAAAAATAACTTTTCTATACATACATATTTATCGTTTTACAAAGTGTAAACTTATTAAAAATATAATAAATACGTTTAACTACAAACTCGTAACATAATCCGATATATACAACACTATTTTAAAATTTACAAAACTTAATAAACGGTTTTCCGATTCCAACAAAAAATTAACTTTTCTATACATACATATTTATCGTTTTACAAAGTGGAAACTTATTAAAAATAATAAATACGTTTAACTACAAACTCGTAACATAATCTGATATATACAACACTATTTTAAAATTTACAAAACTTATTAAACGGTTTCCCAATTGCAACAAAAAATTAACCTTTCTATACGGGTTATACGGCCCGTATACAAATTTCAAAAACTAAAAACCCTTATCAAACCTTCCAAACAAAATTATGCAAATATGTATGCGGCCCGTATATAACTATACGTCCCATATACATATAAAAACAAAAAAAAAACATTCCACCGCATTAAATTCTGCGCATAAACATTCTATACGGCCCGTATAAGGCTATGCGGCCCGTATACAAATAGAGATGTGAAAATAAGATTATAGGGGTGTGGAAATAGAACAACCCTTATGAAAAACAACATACCATATGCACCTTTAGAACAAGTACATTTTCACACTCCCGTGAAGTTCCCCCTTTGACTAAGAAAGTTAAGTTTCTAAACATGTTTGTGTAGGTTACAGAAAGCAAACTTTAAAACAAACCAAGACATTGTTCAACACTTTAACAAATATATAAATGACCACAGAATAACAAAATGAGTACATCTAATACAACATAAACATGTATTTAACTTTAAGCAATAACACCAGTGTCTAAAAACCTAAAAACGATTCAAATTCCATGTACAAATCGAACACTAGTTTTTATAGATTTTCTTTTGACCAGCTAACTCACACACCGGTCTTGAAACCTCAACCTCGCCACACCTTGATACTACCAAGCTAGAAGAAAATTCAAAGAAGTAATTTTTGTACCAGTGGAAAGTTCAGTCACCGTATTAACGCCGAATTTCTTCACTTCCCTAATAATGTTTTGTATAGTAATGTAGTTGGATTAAAATGGTAGCAGAAAAAAAAATATAGCATGCGCAGACAAAACATATACAGAAGAACTTCTACAAGCAACAAACATAGCATTTCTGAGAACTAAACAATAATAACAGCAAATATAAGTTTTACAGGAATCCAAACGACATAAGAGCTAAAAAGCATATCACAGCGCTGTAATAAGTTATGTAAACTAAGAAGACAACTCATTGTATTCTTGTCCACAACATGGTTTCGAGTCGGGTATCACAATATTAAGTAAGTTGGAAAAATAAAATTATCCATGTAAGCGGTAAGACAGAGTTAAGGATATATGAAATGGTTCGATTGGCTTATATTCTCTAGATTGATCTGGAGGATATTGCTACTTTTGGGCACATTCTCATGTCGGCGTTAGGGGTGTGAACAAACCAAGCTGCTTGTGAGCCACTCAAGATTGGCTAGCTTTTTTTAGAGCTGTAGAGCGGCTAGCTAAAACCTTTAACCGAGCCTTAGGCCAAGCTTCATGTACCCAACATAAACTGAAGTTCGTTCAAAGAAATGACATCCTTAATTTGATTCTCCACCTCTGTCAAAAAAAAAAAAAAAAACAAAAACAAAGAGAAACAAGGGTTCAGAAGATAGAGAGGTTGCTTCCGGTGAGACCCCCAGCTCCAAAACCATAACCAAGACATAAGCTTCTGAAAAACATACATAAGCACACAACTACTAAAAAAGGTAGAAACAAAAATAATAAAGATAAACACATAAATAAATAAGTATTTGTTAGTAAAACTCCGACACATAATAGGTGAAAACCTATAAAAAGCTATTTAGCACCTCATAGAAACTGAAAAATTAAGCTCATAAGACAAGAACCAAATCAAAACCAGGCCAAACTCCTAAATGTCCTTAACCTTAATCCTACATCTCCACGAAGTTCTGTCCTCAACCATGTCCTCATAGAGGTGCAAATCTAGCAAATCTTGCCTAATCCGCTCATCCCAAGTCATTTTCAGCCTGCCTCTACTCCTCCTTCTCTCTACAATGAGTGTTTCAACTATTCTAACCATGTATGTTGTCTGCCTCCTCCTGACATGCCCAAACCGTCTCAATCTCCCCTCCCAAATCTTGCCTGAAATACTAGCAACCCCTAAACCATCTCCTGACATGCCCAAACCATCTCAATCTCCACGAAGTTCTGTCCTCAATCTCCCATCCCTCTACAATGTTAATACTCGTGTAGCATCTTTTTTTACATATTTATTTTGTTACATGCACAAAGTATGAATATAATCTTTCTTGTTTGGATTTAGTATACAAATAGATTAGTTTGTATTCCATGCACATGTGCATATTAATGTGATTTGAATTATATTTTGTAAACATATAATATCAATAGTTTTCTTTTACATGCACATGTTCATAATATGTATATAATGTGACTGTGTTCGAATTTATTGTGAAAAACACATTAGTTTACATTCTACACACGTAACCATAACATAGTGTTTCAAAATTTTACAAGTTACTTTCTGTATCAGCTTCACATGTACCTGTGCATGCAGCAGTTGCAAGTTTAATATAAAAGAATTTTGACTGACCTTACCAGCAACCAGACAATGATTTCTTCATGCTGCAGACAGGATCAAAACACTAATAACGGAACCGCAAAGGTGTTGGATTCGAATCGATATGAATCTTGAGAGCCGGAGAGCTGCGACTGAAATAATCGAAAACACCGGAAAACCCAGTCAAGGAATGCGGTAGCCAGTGGCCTGAAACCACAGTCAAACTCTGCAGACTTGTGAAAGGGCAATTTCGTCTTTCACACAATTCTGGGAACATAGAAAGAAGCTTCAAGGCTTCTAAGTTTATGGTAAGAGACTTTGCCTTATAGAGTTGTTGGAACGTCTTGATCATCAACTCAAGTAACATAGAATGCTCCTCAATAGATCTACTATAGATCGTTTGAAAATTTACTGTATTTAATGAATTGAGATCTTTGGCTGATAACGAAAACCGAGCAATGCCGTTATACGTGAACAATGAAAGCTTTGGTGCAGAGACCACAAACTCACACGAATGATAAATACCGATCAAGTATAGACTCTCTAACTCACTTGACTTGATTATGAAAGTATCAATATCAGATAACGTACAGTCATCCAACGCAAGAGTTTTCAGATTCGGAAATCGGGAAAACAGATCAACAGAGTTACTTGCATCATCATTAACAAGTTGTAACGTGAATGTAACACGTTTAATAGTTAGAGTGGTTAGAGCCGGAAAATCCCATGTCAGAGATGGACTGATTTTAAGCCCAAAATCAATGTTCAGAGAAAGGTGTTGGAGATATCGAGATCTAAGCAAAGATGAATCAAATCCGCCACGTCGTGTTAGCTTATCACCCGAGAATTCAATCTTTAGTTTCCGGGTCTTGTGCGACATTGCATAGAGTATGATCTTTTTAAGAAGCCGAAGAGTGATTGAATTTGATCGGAACTCGATGGTGGAAAGCTCCGTAACGTCATCACGCTTAGATAGAAAGCGTTGCGTGAAATTGGGGAATTTAGAGCCACTTACCTGATCGGGAGATGGACCGATCTCGAAGTTGAAATGCGGGTGCGATTTCCATGTATTTTTCCATCTTTGTGATAGAAGACTACTTTGAACAACAGATCGAGTATCTATGAACGAAAAAATGTGATGGATCACACCATCTGGCAATCGGGTGATCCGATCATCGTCCGACAGTTCCCTAGCCCTACGTCTAACCTTCGATGAGTTCCTCCGAACCATTTTTTAGAGACAGATGCAACGATCCCCGATGGATTTCGTTGTTCACGAAAGAAAGAAACGCAACGTAGAATGGGTTAGGGTGTGTGTGCCTTTGTGTTGGATAAAGGATTTGGAAGAAAGTGATTTGGAGCCCTAATTCTGTATAAGCGTTTGAGTTTTGGTTTTGGGGCTGCATATTGACGATTAGCAGTTTTATTTACTTACGCTTTGTAGCTCTGGGTTCATTGAACTTGGACAAATATGGATACCGTCGGAAATGTGCATATACCATGGATTATATTTGTTGTTCAATTTTTACTCGTTACTCAATACTCACACAAATCAGTTAATAGATCATCAAATATACGAAGATGGTTAGCCTTTACTCGACTTAATCTGCTAGTATTATTGTACTCGTAACTCCTTGAACTAAAACTCACAAAGCTACCACAAAAGATTAAATTTATTATACAGAACTATTTATGCATGTTCTCATTAAGGGAAATTTGCTAAAATTTATGAATATGAATAATGTAACATGAAGAAGATATTTGAAGTTGATTTATTCTTATCTAAAGATCACAACTTACATAGAATGTACACAGTGACTTCCAATGCAAAAGAAAGAACTGGTAAGAGATTTCTGAACAGAACAGTTTGATATTAAATCTCAGTTCACCACACGTCTTTGTTATCAATTATGATAATCTACATAGCAACTCTGTTCTTTCTAACGGATCTGCGGTTTCTTCTAATGTTCTTGAATTATTGAATAATGCCAAATGTAATCCTCATCTGGTCTTTAAATTGTGTTTTGTCCATAAAACTTTTAGTCTCCCCTTTATTCATATTTGATGTTCTGAACTACTTGTTTCTAATATCTATGTAAATGTGCACTTTGACCACATCATAGCCAATAGGAAGGGTAAAGTCACATAAATAAATTTAATAAAAGAAAAGAAGATTTTGCTTTTGTGTCAGTTAGCTTATACAGGGATTCCTAAGCCTATACTGCTACCCCTAAGGCTCAATAAGAGTCATTAGCTCAAAATTTGGCTCCCAATGGCTATGCTCGAGATGATGTGGCCGCGAACCTTCAACCCAGTTGTGATACGAGGTCTGTGGACCAAGAATTAGCTCAGATTCGGCTTAAAAGGTTGCACATGACCATGCTCTTATGCGGGACAAAAACGGGTCCGTTGAGATGGGCTGCAGTTATTGTGGCTAAGTCTAATGCCCTAAAAGGTGATGAACAAAGCGATGCTGGTGAAGCCCAGGAGCATACAAGTGCAGCGAATTCAGTGCATATGGATGAGGATGAACCGGTTTTAGTCCAACCTGTCTGTTGATGGGGTTTCGGATGTGGTAAAGAGTAATGGTTTAGTCGTTAACACAGGTCCTGACTCGAGCACTGATACGAGCTCAAACCCTGCTGTCCCGGTCCCTGCTGATGCTGCTAATGGTACAAGTCGGGATGCCGGGGGTACCACATCTGCTGCTGCTACAGTTTGGAACAGCCAAAAAACTGCAGGGGGGGCATCTATTAACCAGAAAAGGTCTTGTTGGGATAACCATAGGGCTGGAAGTCTTTCGTATGCTCAAATGATGAATCAAAATGAAGAAAATGAAATTGTCAAGGATCATTATCACTCAAGATGATCTTGACGTATCGGCTCAGGTATACCAGTTACATATAAATTTTTTTCTAGGGTATCGCGATCTATAAAATAGCGCTCGCTATTTATCGCTATTCGCTATATAGCATATAGGTACCTTATCACTATTTGTCGCTATTCGCCATTAACAACTATGATCTAGAGAGATACTGTTTTAATACTTCACATAGTTTTGCTCTTAATCAATTTATATCAACGCCCTGAAAATATTAGATGTGTCCCCATGACCACGCCAAGTATCAACTCTGGCGTCGGGATCGTCTTTGCCAAATAATCAGACTCGTCTAACAGCAGCTATCAAAACCAGACACAATCACTACCATCCACCGACTCATGCGTCACTACTCGTCATGACATGGGGATCGTGGTCGACTTTTTCCAAGATCCCAACATCACCAGCACCAGCACTGGCACCGCCTTGCTTGATGGAAGTTTCGGGAAAAAAAAACCCTACATATCGCATCCAGAGGCGGTCATCCAAAAATTAGTTGGACTTTATCCATAACAAGTTCTTGTTCCACCTTCAAATATATGGATTTCTAGAGAGTTTACATTCTCATCCTATTGAACATTGATACACCGACACACCAGGAATCATAAAAATTTTCGACCTTGAATTTACCAAGATTGATGACATGTCAAAGTTGGTATATCAATAAATATGATGAGGATTAGAAACAATCTGAAATCATAGTATTTAAAAGTGAAACAAGGATCCAAATTAGAAAGGGTCCGGCTAGTTTTTGGCGAATGTGAAGGTCGTAGGGGGCAGCTACGTGTATAGTTTGTTTGGAATCAACCTACAAGCAAGGCAGTGCAGGCACTGAAGTGCGACACGTTGGTGATGTGGATCTCTAAGTAAAATATGTTTCAGATGCCAAGAGTTGATGAAACGCACGGCATGAGTTTGGCAGGTAGTGATTGTTTCTGTGTTTTGTCAGCTGGTTTGATCATATTGTCAAAACTCATATATGCCACCGAGAATTTATCAAAACACTAATTGATAAAGTTAGCTACTATATATGAATCTTGTTGATGCAGATTTTGTGTCCGATGCTTGTCGAATAGATTAGTTTTATTTTATGCTGAATTTGTAATAGTTAGTGAAACGGTCAAGCGAACGTGTATAGACCCGCTCGTTTGAAGTGGTCAAACGAGAGGGTTGTTGGTTTGACTGTGTGTGTGTGTTGCTAGACAAAGTTGCTGTGTTGTTATTGGTGTCGAAGGATAAGGCATCGAAGGATTATGAATATCCTTCGATGAGCTCGAAAGATACCCATCGAAGGATGGACCTCGAAGGATATCGAAGGATATCATTCGAGGTATGTGAGTATCTTTCGAAGACTGTCTGATCGAAGGATGATGTTTCGACCAGTCAGTCTGATCCTCCGACCTGCAGTGTTTGTTTTGGTATAAATACCAACACTTTGTCATTTGCAACATAAGAGTGAGAGCACAAGTGTGTGCTAGAGAGAGAATGGAGGTCTGAGACCTCACCGGGAGAAATCACCACTTGGTTTCTCCCCGGATGTATACTTCTTTGGTATTAGTTCGGTTGTCATGTAACCGGGCCGACTTGTAATGTTTACTACCGGATTAATACAAAGTTTGTTTGTTATCATCTCTCTTATCTCTTCCGTCTCTGAACATTATCATGAAAATCACGGTTTCGGTCCCGAAACCTGGACCTACAATTGGTATCAGAGCCATGGTGCCCGATTTAGTAAAACTAACCGTTTACTAAGTCACATGTGCTCTAGATCTGTGATTTTTGTGGGTTTTTGTTCAAGATGTAAAAAAGGTGAAAATGAGAAAAACCCAGATCTGGACCCGGATATCCAGATCTGTGCTAAACCGGGTGTTGGGTTTTATGTTTTTCTCTAAAATACTCAAGTTTTCTTCATCAAAACAACGTGTACAAGCATTTTCGTCAAATCTGCAGATCTCACCGTCACCGTGTTCTTGATGTTCTTGACAGCTTCAAATTTTCGAAAGATGCTGTTTTGTCCATCGAAAGATTGAACAGATTTCGAAGGATAAAACAAAATTCAAATTTCAAATTTTCATGCTTCGAAATTTGCGAAAGTTGGTCACCTACCACATCAACTTTTCTGACACCTGTCGTACTTTCTGTCCTTGTGTCAGGACCATCGAAGGATAACTTTCGACCTCGAAAGATCATCCTTCGATCAAGGAGATTCGAAAGATGAACAGGAGTGCTCGAAAGATCATCAGTTCTTCGAAGGATCAAAAGGTTCTTCGAAGGATCAAAAAGACTTCGAAGGATCAAGTCTGAGGTGTACGAAGGATCAGCCATGTCCAACTTCGAAAGGTGTTCGAAAGATCTGTGACATGTGCTCGAAAGATGCTCGAAAGATATGTGACATGTGCTCGAAAGACTTCGAAAGATCATCTTTCGAAGCTGTCTTGGTGTTTATCTTTCGTTTGATGCAGATGTTTCGAAGGATCCAGGTGTTGTGGAATTTTATGAACTCAGACAGTGTGTTGGGGTTAATCATTTAATTCACTTGGAGTCGGGTCGGGTGTTCGCAAGGATTATTCATACCGGGCTTCAAAGTTTCAACATCAAAATTCGTACGGGATTTGGGAACACGCGGGGTGATGCAGCATGATGAACACAAGAGATGATGAAGACTTGATGTTTGAAAATGTGGGGTAGTCACGGTTACCGATGCAATGACAAACATGGTAACGTGACTATTATGGGCCAAACACAACAGTTCCGCTTGGTGGAGGGAATTGGTGAATATTTGACGACAGTTTCTTTGAAGTGGAAAGAATCTGTTAAGGTTTAGAGATTTTGCCAAAGAAATGGGGGGATAAAAATTTTTTCATTTGTTGAATTTCTTCGGTAAAATTCTAAACGCAATCTCAGGTGGTAGAGTTTATGATCTTCTGGTGATTCAAACGGTTCAGCGTGGAATGTTTTGCACAGACACTTGAAGATCAAGACTTGATGCAGTTGTTTAAGAATGGAACCTTTATCATATGCCGGTTGGAGTTTTGGAAGATCAGCGGAAGATCGGTCAATTGATCCTTTTGAGGAAATTGCACAACACTCAACACGGATACGCGTACTTTGAGGGGGAAATCTTATACAATGAGCATCAGGATGCTACTTACCTGGATCATCGGTCAAGGGGGAATTTGTCTACACAGAGAAGATGAATACTTGGCTGAAGATCGATTGCAGTTGCATTTTCAGCATTCGACAGCAACGGACAAGGGGGAATTTGTTGATGCAGATTTTGTGTCCGATGCTTGTCGAATAGATTAGTTTTATTTTATGCTGAATTTGTAATAGTTAGTGAAACGGTCAAGCGAACGTGTATAGACCCGCTCGTTTGAAGTGGTCAAACGAGAGGGTTGTTGGTTTGACTGTGTGTGTGTGTTGCTAGACAAAGTTGCTGTGTTGTTATTGGTGTCGAAGGATAAGGCATCGAAGGATTATGAATATCCTTCGATGAGCTCGAAAGATACCCATCGAAGGATGGACCTCGAAGGATATCGAAGGATATCATTCGAGGTATGTGAGTATCTTTCGAAGACTGTCTGATCGAAGGATGATGTTTCGACCAGTCAGTCTGATCCTTCGACCTGCAGTGTTTGTTTTGGTATAAATACCAACACTTTGTCATTTGCAACATAAGAGTGAGAGCACAAGTGTGTGCTAGAGAGAGAATGGAGGTCTGAGACCTCACCGGGAGAAATCACCACTTGGTTTCTCCCCGGATGTATACTTCTTTGGTATTAGTTCGGTTGTCATGTAACCGGGCCGACTTGTAATGTTTACTACCGGATTAATACAAAGTTTGTTTGTTATCATCTCTCTTATCTCTTCCGTCTCTGAACATTATCATGAAAATCACGGTTTCGGTCCCGAAACCTGGACCTACAAATCTAATAGTGTCAACTGTCAAATGCCATGGTTACAGGGTGCTTAGGTCCCAAGTATGTAAGGGAAGAGAAAAGGTCTATGTGACCACACTAACATATGATATGGTCTCAAACTACAGTTCTATTCCTCCTATTAACAGCAGATAATTCAAAGTTAATAATAAACAGATTGAGATAAACCAAACAGACCCAAACAATCCAAATCGACAATGATATCAACTCAATTTAGCTTCTGAAACCACCTATACCGATACATTTATAAGTACCTCAATTGGGAATCTAGGGGTTTTGGAGAAATAATCTTTTGGAAAAGAAACCAATCGAAGCCACAATGTATGAAAAGAAACTTACAAGAAATTATGTGTTACTTAAGAAATAATCTTTGGCAGCATTTATCATCTCTTGCTTCCAATTGCTGTGATTACACAAAAAACTGTTGGAACAATAATCAAATACGTCACCTTAATTGGGAATCATAGCATTCGAGTGGGTTGTTGTGTTGCGATCAAATCAAGAAAAAAACACGAGCAGATGGAAAAGGAGTGTAAAGTGTTGGTGGCCGGAGATTCATTGGCAGGCAATATTTTAAAATTCGATATTTTACACTGTACCGGGTTGGGCTCGTCTTAAAATTCGGTGTAACCCTTGTGTAAAATTCCAGGCTTTCAATTTTTTTTTCTTTTGAAAGCAATTTGTTAACCGATACTTACATGTAATCCGTTTAACGCGACGTATACTCCGGAACAAGGACATAAGCCACACATACCCTAAATATGCTTTACATAACTTAGAAATAATTTTCGGAATGACAAAAACACACTTATTCAAGTTCAGGGACTATTTCCGACAAACTACGAAAGTCTGCCGATTCTCGTATTTCAAAGTACGAACCTCATATACGAATCCAAATATTTTGGTACTCAATAAAATCTTGTAGTTTATTGAGGAGAATTCAAAAATATCATTCGTTGCGACATTTGGATCATTTTCATGATCGTTAAAGCGTTTTACGTATTTTTACGAAACACACAACCGTACAACTGAACGAACCGACATCCACGACATTTCCGGACATAATTCAAGTCACTTACGCTTTAACGTCCTTATAAAGCCTAAATTTTGGGTTAACGGGAGTTAAAAGCGTCAAAAATCATCAAATTAGGTTCAGGGACTAAAGTTGTCAAATTTTGAAAGTCATTATAAGGGGGTGGCGGGGCGCGACAGCCTGAAGGTGCACGGTCGCGGGGCGCCAGGCCCCTATCTGGGCAGTAAGTTTGTGCCAGCAAGAGCTGGTTGCATTTCTTGAATTATTTTGATTATTCTATTATGCTTGGAGTGTTCACCAAGTATAAAACCTGATCTAGAAACTTGTCTTAGTCATGTTCAATCCTTGCAAACACCTTGGACATGTGTCATGATCTTAAAACTCCAAGACAAGTATAAATAGCCATCCTTTTCACTTCACAATTTGCTCATTTTCACACAATTCTTCTCCCACCTTCTTGGAGCTTGCTTCCATCCTTTGGAGGCCTCATACCTGAGATCTTAAAGTGTTCCTTAACACAAGTAAGTTCTCATCCTAGTCTATTTCATTTATTTTGGCTATTTTGAGCTAAAAGTCAAACAGTTTGACTTTCGGTTCTGACCATAATTGGTCAAGTCAAAGTTCAATTGAACTTTGCAACGCGATCGTAATCACGAAGGTTATAATCCCTTGCGATTGCACCTTCTGATTACCATGTTTACTAGTCGAAGTGACGAGTCAAAGTTTCGGTCAAAAAATGCACATTAAGTGCATTTAACGACGGAACTATTTTCGGGTATTAAAACACTAAGTTTTGATACCAAATCAGTTTTGCAACTTAGTTAGACATGTTTTGACATGTCTAACTCGTCACTTCTAGTTTAGTGCTTATGTGGGGTCATAAGTCGAGCGGTCTTGACCACCGCTTTGACTTTCGAATCTGACCTGTTTGGTCGATCTTAGGATCCGACCAAACACATGTATGTGACCATATTTGTATAGGGAATAACCTACTGAGGTTATACCTTATGGTCACGTTGTTTGGTTAGTGTTATGATAAGTCGATTGTTATATGCCTAAAATGACCAAAATGCTCTTTTTGCGCATAAATCCATTTTAAGCATATGTAACCAACTTTTTGACATATAAACTGATGTTGCAACATTATTAAACATGTTTTGGCATATAAGACTTATCATAAGACTTGTTTGACCATCCGATCATACTTTTACGCAAATGGCACGTTAAAGTAGCGTAAACTACCTTAACAAGTCAAAAGCACTTAGGATCACTTCCAACTCAGAATGTTGAGTTTGTTAAACCATATCATATGAGTTCCAACACTCATTTGGTTTATAAGACCTCATTCTATCCGATTCCCCGATTTATGTCCCGTTACACTAACATGTAGTTATCTGATACACTAGGAACCACTTCAACACTTGAACTCTAATCCTTTGAGACTTGTAATATCATTTGAACAAAGACAAAATAGCAGGATTTTATAAGACAAATATCAACTGATTTCACTTTTGGACCAAAATGGCAATAAAACTGAAACCATAGGGACACAGATGCAAAAGGTTTGAGAATTGGACTAAAGTGGCAAAACTGCCCAAACCTCAGGGATCAAAATGGCAGTTTACTCAAAAATTAATAAACAATAAACTATATAAAAGGAATGGGAGGTTCATTTGAGAAGAAAATTTAATTGAGAAGATCAAGAACAAAGGATACAATTATAAAATATTAAATATTTTGTCCTTTCATATCATAGGGGAATGTTCATTTGAGAAGAAATTTAATGTGAGAAGAAAAAGAAGAAAGGACATATTAGTAAAATACTATTTTATTTATAACTCATATCGCTAATTTTTCTCTCTTTAATTAATTAGTCAACTAATCATCAATTATCCTACATATATTCTACAAAACCTACACATATCAAAATTTCCCTACATATACCCTACACATTATAGAATTTTATCCTAAACAGTCGAAGTTTATCCTACACACCTCGAAATATATCGTACACAACTCGTAATTTATCCTACACAACTAGTAATTTATTCTACACTTTAAATTAAGTTGTTTTTTTAATTTGGAAAAAGTATATATTTTAATAAGGAGTTACAAATTTAATTTGGTTAGTTATTAAAAGGGAAGAATACAAATTAATGATTTATGTAAGTTTACCAATATACCATTGTATTAAAATTAAATGCAAATACTAAATGAAGTAAAATGAAGCATTTTTATTGGTTGAAACTTTTTATTTTTTCTTCTTACAAAAAAATTCTTCTCATTTGAACTCTCCACTCATATCATATATTACTATCTTTAACTAATTAATTAGTCATAAAGACTATCATCCTCTACACTATTTTTTTTTTTTTTTTTTGCATACGCACATAAAAAGTTATCCTACACATTTCAAAATTAATCCTATACATATTTAAATTTATCCTACACAACTCGTAATTTATCCTACACACCTAGTAATTTGTCCTACACTCTAATTTTTATTATTATTTGAAAAAATATATATTTTGAAAATAAATTACAAATTTAATGTAGTTAGCTACTAAAAAGAAAGAATAAAAATTAATGATCTATATAAGTTTACAAATATACCTTTGACATTAAAATTAAATACAAATATTAAATAAAATAAAATGAATCATTCTTATTGGTTAAAATTTATTCTTTTTTCTTCTTACAAAATAATTCTTCTCTACACTATAAAAGTATAAGTACATAAATTAAAATTATAACTAAAAAAAAACTAAACTTCTTTTATTATTAAGTTAAATAAAAAAAGCATTAACTATTAGTTATTAGTTATTAATTATTAATTTCTTTCTACAGTTAGTTTTAACTATTAATTATTAATTTTATATTGGCTTACTTTTTTACTTTGATTTTAAGGTGAAAAATCAGTTTTACATTTTGGTAAATTACTGGGCCATGTCTTTATTTTTTAAAAAGGCCCAATTGTTGGGTTTTTTAGCCCAATTGTTGGGTTTTTTTAACGACAGATGAGCTGGTATCTAAGTTTGAATCTTTACCAATGGTGTTTGTCCATATTTACAGAATTTGTACTTAGTATGGATTGAACCCTAGACCTCTTTAGGAGAAAACTTTAGTGGAAAACCCCCTGACCAACTGAGCTATACCACATTGGCGGCCCAATTGTTGTAAGTCATCTTCTTCATTATTTCTCACAACCGGTAGTGTTGATGCCCGGAAAACACAGTCGCCTTTATCTTAGTTTATCGCTTCTTTTCTCATCTCAATTCTCAAGTACTTTGTCTATACCGACAATAGTTTTGAGAGTCAAAGTAAAGTGACTGAAGTTACTTACTGGTATCAGAAGAAATTTGCCTTCACTGTGTCTCTCGGCCACCAATTCCCCAGAAAAAAAACAGGCATCAACAAGGTGTGCTACTAGCTCACCCCTGGGGCTGGACCTGGAGGGGAGATTGAGATTGTTTGGACATGTAAAAAGGAAGTAGATGATGGCGCCAAAAGACAATTATTAAGAAAATAATATAACCAAAAGACATTGGTAACACTTTAACAAATATATTAAGAAAAAGACACGTGGATATGAATGATAAACCAATAAAAAAATTAGGCTCCGTACAAAATTTTTGAGATTTGTCATAATTAATAAACCAAATTCAAACAGAAGATTTGTCATTATGAAAAACAACATACCATATGCAGTATGCACCTTTAGAATAAGTACATTTTCACACTCCCGTGAAGTTTCCCCTTTGACCAAGAAAGTTGAGTTTCTAAACATGTTTGTGTAGGTTACAGAAAGCAAACTTTAAAACAAACCAAGACATTGTTCAACACTTTAACAAATATATAAATGACCACAGAATAACAAAATGAGTACATATAACACAACATAAACATGTATTTTAACTTTAAGCAATAACACCAGTGTCTAAAAACCTAAAAACGATTCAAATTCCATGTACAAATCGAACACTAGTTTTTATAAATTTTCTTTTGACCGGCTAACTCACACACAGATCTTGAAACCTCACCTCGCCACACCTTGATACTACCAAGCTAGAAGAAAATTCAAAGAAGTAATTTTTGTACGAGTGGAAAGTTCAGTCACCGTATTAAACGCCAAATTTCTTCACTTCCCTAATAATGTTTTGTATAGTAGTGTAGTTGGATTAAAATGGTAGCAGAAAATGAATATAGCGTGTGCAGACGAAACATATACAGAAGATCTTCTACAATGAACAAACATAGCAATTCTGAAAACTAAACAATATGTCTAGACAATAACAGCAAATGTAAGTTTTACAGGAATCTAAACGACATAAGAACTAAAAAGCATATCACAGCGCTGTAATAAGTTATGTAAAACTAAGAAGACAACTCATTGTATTCTTGTCCACAACATGGTTAATGACATATGAAATATTAAGCAAGCTGGACAAATAAAATTATCCATGTAAGCGGTAAGACAGAGTTAAGGACATATGAAATGGTTCGATTGGCTTATATTCTCTAGATTGATCTGGAGGATATTGCTACTTTTGGGCACATTCTCATGTCGGCATTAGGGGTGTGAAAAAACCAAGCTGCTTGTGAGCCACTCAAGATTGGCTAGCTTTTTTTAGAGCTGTAGAGCGGCTAGCTAAAACCTTTAACCGAGCCTTAGGCCAAGCTTCATGTACCCAACATAAACTGAAGTTCGTTCAAAGAAATGACATCCTTAATTTGATTCTCCACCTGTGTCACAAAAAAAAAAAAAAAAAAAAAAAGACAAAGAGAAACAAGGGTTCAGAAGACTATCGCCATAACATGCCCATGTGAATGCTCGTGTACAACAACCATACCCAGTATAATCCCACCTACAGCGAAGCTATTTATAAGGTATGGGGAGGGTAGGATGTAGGCAAGCCTTACCTCTATCCCAGGAGATAGAGAGGCTGCTTCCGGTGAGACCTCCAGCTCCAAAACCATAACCAAGACATAAGCTTCTGAAAAACATACATAAGCACACAACTACTAAAAAAAGGTAGAAACAAAAATAATAAAGATAAACACATAAATAAATAAGTATTTGTTAGTAAAACTCCGACACATAATAGGTGAAAACCTATAAAAAGCTATTTAGCACCTCATAGAAACTGAAAAATTAAGCTCATAAGACAAGAACCAAATCAAAACCAGGCCAAACTCCTAAAAGTCCTTAACCTTAATCCTACGTCTCCACGAAGTTCTGTCCTCAACCATGTCCTCATAGAGGTGCAAATCTAGCAAATCTTGCCTAATCCGCTCATCCCAAGTCATTTTCAGCCTGCCTCTACTCCTCCTTCTCTCTACAATGAGTTTTTTAACTATTCTAACCGTGTATGTTATCTGCCTCCTCCTGACATGCCCAAACCGTCTAAATCTCCCCTCCCAATTCTTGCCTGAAATACTAGCAACCCCTAAACCATCTCCTGACATGCCCAAACCATCTCAATCTCCACGAAGTTCTGTCCTCAATCTCCCATCCCTCTACAATGTGAATACTCGTGTATCATCTTTTTTTACATATTTATTTTGTTACATGCACAAATGTACAAAGTATGAATATAGTCTTTGTTGATGCACTTTGTGGATACGGCTCGTTCGGTTCGACCAAGACTCAATATCCTCCATCAAGTCTCGGTGCGATCTTGACTTAGCACGACGTTCATTTTGTTAGCGTTGTAAAACAGTTGCTGTGTGCAACTGTTAGTTGTTAGTTTTGTGTTTGGCTCTTGATGTAATCGGTTGCAAGTTTCTGTCTTTATGTGGGTTCCCTACGAAGAATCCCAATTCTTCGTGGGTTTACATGTTCACAAACAATAATCTGTGATTGTTCACCACGAACCTTGATTGTTCATGGTACCTTGAATGTTCGTTAGCATGTGTTCACGAAGACTCCTAGTCTTCGTGGGCTAGTTGACTGTTCGTGGCCCAGTAACACTCTTCGTAGTGTTACTGGGTATTGGGCCTATATAAGGAGTTACTTGTTTCTTATTTCAGTTAAGAGAGTCCCTGTGAAAGTTGTAAACACTGTGTGTATGTGTGTACTGATTCTCTTCACTTAATCAAAGCTTGTGAATATTTGGTTACTCGAGTTTGCTTTATTTGCTTTGGTTTGCATAACTACGTGGATTACGCACTCGTTGTAATGTTAACAAACAAGGAAATAGGTTATCTTGATCCTCCAAGTGGACCTACAGTCTTCCTTGTTTGGATTTAGTATAAATAGATTAGTTTGTATTCCATGCACATGTGCATATTAATCTGATTTGAATTATATTTTGTAAACATATATTATAAATAGTTTTCTTTTACATGCAAATGTTCATAAAATGTATATAATGTGACTGTGTTCGAATTTATTGTGAAAAACACATTAGTTTACATTCTACACACGTAACCATAATATAGTGTTTCAAAATTTTACAAGTCACTTTCTGTATCAGCTTCACATGTACCTACCTGTGCATGCAGCAGTTGCAAGTTTAATATAAAATAATTTTGACTGACCTTACCTGCAACCAGACAATGATTTCTTCATGCTGCAGACAGGATCAAAACACTAATAACAGAACCGCAAAGGTGTTGGATTCAAATCGATATGAATCTTAAGAGCTGGAGAGCTGCGACTGTCACACCCTGGCTTTGCGGAAGTGTAGGTTTAATTGGTGTGACTTCTTAATACCATAGCTTAATCACAACAAAGCTATATGAAAGAAAAACCATGCAGATCATCCATTGATTCATGTTTTAAATTAAAAGTACCACAACATAGTTTTAAAATGTTGACACATGCAACGGAATTACAACATAACAAAATAAAAACATTGTTCAGAAGACATAACCACAAACATATAACAGACGCAGTTTAAGAACTGTGACTCGTCCAGGTAAAAGCCACAACCCCTAAACTTGGATGATCCCATAACTCTTACGCAGCGTGAAAACGTAGCATACCGTGCCAGATCCTTAATTCCCTGAAATACATGTAAGTTGGAAAAATCAACAAAAATGTTGAGCGAGTTCATGTGTAGTGAGTATGTAAAACCTTTGTAAGTATAAAAATCCATGGTATGTAGCAAATAAGGAAATAAAGAGATCACCAATGGTTTGCAAGGCCATTGATATGTGTGAAGTGCAGTAGGAAGACTCAAACCTAGCAGATTTTTGCGTCGGGCTCAAAGTCACCACCTGGCTCATTCCGCAAACTCAGGGGTTGGACTCGCTACACCCAGATAGATCTACCTCTAATGACCCTCGGTCCTACAATGAGGATTAATGGCCTCTAGCCCGCCTACCCACTCACATGATCTAAGTAGCAACCCTCCTTACGCTAACCATACCGTGTAAAAAGTATTCGTAATCATAGTAACATGTATTTCACTCGCGAAGTTTAAAAACTGAAAAACAGTTAAGAGAAAAGGGGGACATGAACTCACAGAAGTGCGTCTCGAAATAGTAATCTCCCAGTCAACCTCCTGCGTGACAACCTACACGTACTAACTTCTATTAGACGGACAGCCGTGCCTAGGTTTAACGTTTTTGGGAAATAGTTAGGCAACTATTTCGTATTTACACTTATTAATTATGTATTAATTATATTCCTTCCCAAGGATGGGGGTTTTAATACATGTGCGTTTTTGTAACTTCAGAAATACATTATTAAGTCCCATTTAATATATTTTAATTCCTTTGTCTAAAACTTTCTATCTCCAAAATATACATATTTTCCCAAAAATATTATATTTTGCTTCGTTTAATTCCCAAAATAATACTTTATCAAAATACACCCTTACGAGTATTTTCCGAAAATACATAAGTTACGTTTTAAGGTTCGTGTGGTAATAATAATAATACCGGTGTAACTTAAATATTTATTGTGAGGGCGTTAGTATTATTTTGGAGTCGTTACTGTCCTGTGTATTCCAGTAATATTATTTTTACCCTAAAAATAATATTTATGTAGTTCACAAAATAATCATAAAATCGCACAAGCATTTTTCTATGAAATATATTCTAAATATTTCTTTAACAAGTTTTATTTATGAAAATTCCACCTCCGACACTTGGTTATTTTGTAATAAAAGTTCATGGCGAAGTTTGTCGGGAAAAACAAGTCAAAATATATTTAACATTTGTCACAAAAACATTCTAAGTGTTATTTTCTGGAAAAATTTCGCCAGAGTTTCCTCTGTAACTGGAGGTGGCCACGCTTATGAGCGTATCATTTTCTTTTAAAAACTCAATCAACAATTCCCAACCATCAATATACCATATTCAAACCATCAAATTAGTCAAAATAGACATAAATCGCAAACACATGAACTTGTAAGTTGTGTGAAAATACATAGTAATCTTCCAACATTTTTAGTAGATCTTTCTATTTCTAAAAATAAAATCGGTTCCTTGAAAACTTTATTTTTAAAGAAGATGTAACTTTACAACTTCATAGTCAATATTACGAAAATATTTCTTTGTTAAATCCTTTCGTTACACAAGTGTCTACACACTTGTTTGTTCACAAAAATGCTTTTATTTCCTGAAAGATCCGGCTTTTAAACGTGATCGCATCTTACACTTGGTTCTTCGGAAATACCACTTGTAGATCTTTAGATCTACTAGTTTAGAACTCCATTTTACCAGAAAAACTGTTTTTACACAAGTTCATGTTTATGTATGAAAGGGTTCGTCATCTTGTAACTTTCCTACTTATCATAATGCTAGTTCATGTTCCATGAACATGATCTAGCGTGGTTTGATGACGATCCGTTCCACTACTAGCAACCAACAACATAAAATAACCATTACTAAACAAGATTCACGAGTTTTACACTATTATTTACTCTTTAACCATCTTGTTCTTCATTCTTACAAGACTTTTAGTTTTGTTTTCGAATGTTCTTGATTTTTATCCGTTAAACTTCTTATTAACCACTTTAGACAAGATCAAGAGGGTGTTTAGAATCACTTACAACTAGCTCAAGGCAAGGGAAGAATCAAAGTGAAAACAAGGTGGTTAATAGCGATGTAGAGAGGTCCTTGTGATTCCGTAAGCACCGGGTCTCCTCGTATGAACTCTAGCACACTTGAATGTATGTAGAATTGCAAGATCAAAGTTGGAAAGTGATGATGGGTGGGTGTGTGGGTTCGGCCGATCACAAGAAGAGGAGAGGAGAGATCAATTTTGTTGGAGTGTTTTGTGAAATGGAAGTGATTACCCTTTAAATCTTCTTATAGTCCATTTAACCTTATTGTCCATTATATAACATGTCATCAAGATACTAGACATGCATGATTAAAATAATCAAAAAAAATTTGTGGTGTGTCCCCACATGGGACCGATTCGGTTGAAGGGGGGGGGGGGGGTATTTGGTTTGATTTCAACTAGATGGTTAGTGTCTAATTATGTTAGTTAGGTGATTAATTAGTGTATTATGTGTGTTGTGAATTATAACGGGTGTTAGGGTATTCGGGGACCCTAACTGGCTCAGAAAAGGAAAAACAGTGTCATTGACAATATTTTCATATTCCGGGTAAAGTCCGGTTGTTCGGTTGGATACTGACCCGTTAAAGTGCTTAATAAGCATTTAAAGTGTCTTTAATATTATTTTTAGTGACACAATGAATTTCCGACACTTTGGAAAGTATCTAGTATTATTTTCCCATGTTTTTGCACTTTACTAGTTAGCTTAAATGCTGGATTTTGTATTAAAGTGCAGAATTTTGTGTTTAAAACATGTTTTAGGCACATCTGGTCACTATAACTATCACCTAGTGACGCAGTTCTACAATCCTCACCTCCCTACACTTCCTACTAGTGTAGTAAACTATTCCCGGCTCATACTGGCCTTAGAGACAGTGTCTTCCTGGTGCTGGCTATGTCAGCACGTTTACTGGGTTATCCATTCATTGTGCTACTGTGCTTTTGTGCATCAAGTTTGTCACTATAGCTCTTGTGTAAATAAATGGAGTGACAGTAATAAGGTATGATGCAAGTATATGTATGTATCAGAAATCACGTAGCAGTTTATCCACAATTGTAAGCAAGCATAGTAATTAAGCATTAATTAAATATTAATTAATTCGTACGGATACCTGGTTTGGTGAGAGTTGTCACATTCTCCCCCAGTTAGAAAAATTTCGTCCCGAAATTTTAGGTTCTGCTTCTAGTTGCAGGGGTCTTGGGAAATAAGTGGGGGTACTTTTCTTTCATTCGGTCCTCACACTCCCAGGTGTATTCTGGACCATGTCTTGCATTCCAACGAACCTTGACGAGTTTGACACTGCTCCGGCGGGTTTTGTTCACCTTCCAATCCGTAACCTCAACGGGTTCTTCAACAAAATGGAGTGTGTCGTCAATGTGAATCTCGTCTGTGGAAATGACAACAGTATCTTGCATTGGACTCTTTTTCAGATTTGATACATGAAATGTATCGTGAACACCGTTCAGCTCTGCAGGTAAATCCAACTTGTATGCTACTAACCCAATTCTTTCCAGAATCTTGAATAGACCAATATATCGCGGGTTCAACTTTCCACGCTTCCCAAAGCGTGCCACACCCTTCCAGGGTGATACCTTTAACAATACCATGTCACCTAACTCAAACTCTAGAGGTTTCCTTCTTCGGTCCGCATAACATTTCTGACGATCGCGAGCCGCCTTGATTCGATCTCGGATCTGTGCGATCTTATCTGTGGTTTCCTGGACCACATCCGGACCAACCAATTGCCTATCACCTGCATCAGACCAACAAAGCGGTGATCTGCACTTGTCGCCATATAGAGCTTCAAATGGCGCGGCACCAATACTGGTGTGGTAGCTTTTGTTGTATGAAAACTCGACTAATGGTAAATGTTTATCCCAACTACCACCCAAATCCATAACACATGCTCTCAGCATATCTTCCAAAGTTTGTATCGTCCGTTCGCTTTGTCCAACGGTCTGTGGGTGAAATGGAGTGCTTAGATTCAATTGCGAGCCAAAAGCTTCTTGGAAGGACTGCCAAATCCTTAACACAAACCTTCCGTCTCTATCAGCCAATTTGCTCGTGTTATCTTTCTCTCTGATGGGTAAGAAGTGCGCAGATTTCGTTAATCGGTCCACTATTACCCAAATAGTGTCATGACCTCTTGGCGTTCTTGGCAACTTTGTTACAAAATCCATTGAAATTTGTTCCCATTTCCACTTGGGAATCTCAGGTTGTTGCAGAAGTCCTGAAGGCTTCTGGTATTCAGCTTTCACTTTAGCACACGTTAAACACTTGCTCACATAAACAACAACGTCGCCTTTGATTCTAGGCCACCAATAGTAATCTTTAAGATCTTGGTACATCTTATCCGCTCCTGGATGGATAGAGTACCGTGATTTGTGTGCCTCATCAAAAATAACTTTTCTCAATCCACCAAACGGAGGAACCCAAATCCTTTTCATGAAGCATAACGTTCCTTCCTCGTTTGGTACTAATTGCTTCTCCATCCCACGGAGATATTCCTCTTCAAGCTTCCTTTCCTTAAATGCTTCCTTCTGCGCGGCACGAATGCGCAGAGAAAGATCTGTCCGAATAATCATCTCCAAAGCCCTAACCCTTATGGGCTTGATCCTTTCTATTCGACTTAGGGCATCGGCGACCACATTTGCCTTCCCTGGATGGTACTTGATCTCGCAGTCGTAATCGTTCAACAACTCGACCCAACATCTTTGTCTCATTATCAGCTCTTTCTGGTTGAATATGTGCTGCAGACTCTTATGATCTGTGAAGATTGTACATTTCGTACCATATAGATAATGTCTCCAGATCTTCAATGCAAATATCACTGCTGAAGTGTGTAAAATGCAACATATAAATTACATCAAATGAGGCATAAAACTAACCCTTTTTAAGTACTAATGTTGGAAAAAGAGTGTTTTTGTCTTCCTTTTGTATTTTCAGGATTAAATGAGCTCAAATTCACAAAAGAAGCAAAAAGACAGCTAAATCTAACATAAATACAAGAAAAGGAACATAAGTGGATTGCCCGACCCCTCAACAGCATCCTCCCAAGCAAAATAGAGAAGGCAGAAGGCTGAACACGCCCCGTGCTCAGCCAGCACGGGGCCGTGCCCAAGAAGCAGCAGAAAAGACAAACCTATAGAAGCTTCTATTGCCCACCACGGGGCCGTGCCCAGTGAACACGGGGGCGTGGCGAAAGTACAGCAGGCGCATTAATTGTAATTGCGAATTACAATTAATGAAGAGAGAGAATGTCAGACAGACACAGGGCCGTGTCCAGCGGACACGGGGCCGTGCCCAGCCTTCTGTTCAGCCTATAAATAGGAGTGCTTGGTTTCATTGCAACTCATCCCTTGGCACACCACCTCTCTCACACTTCATCCACCACCCACCACCATCACAACACCATCATCCACCACCATCATCCATTGTCCATCATAGAGTGTGTGAGTCGTCTCGGGATCCAAGATTGATCGTAAGAGTTCTTGACAATCAAGGCCATGTTTGCCTAAGTCTCTTACATCACTTGGTGAAGACAAGTGTTTAGTATAATACTTTTTATTTTTAATCTTTTGCACTTTTTATTTGGTTTTGTATTAATGACTTTAATAACTAGTTGCTTATGTTGAAGGTGATCTTTCCTTATCGTTTGTCCGTGGTGTCTTGACATTATTTTACTGTCTATATAAAATAAAAGATTTTCACCATTCATATCTCCACGGTCTATATGGAGGTATGTTGGCTACCTGGTCGGGGGTTAAGGGAACGGTTTGGTAAGGGTCTTGCCCTTGTTCAGCGTTTAGAGGTCCTGCAAGGGACCTGGGTCAAATTTAGTAGGATCTCCTTCAATACCCATAGGTATTGGATGGCGGGGATCCAAACTCTTTGACCCCCTCATAAGTTAACTACTATTAATACTATAACCCGGCTATTTAGGACTGTATCCCTGCTGACTCAGACTACTTAGTCGAGGGTAACGTCACCTCCAAAAGAGGGGCCTACCATAATTTGCATTAATAACTTAATTCATTATCTTTCAATAATCCGACCCTTTAGGATTGTATCCTTGCTGACTCAAAACTACTGGGTTGAGGGTAATGTCGCCTTCAAAAGAGGGGCCTACTACAATAACTAAGATAATCTCTTAAACAAGCGCAAAAGTGCGAAAATAATCAAAGGTTATACTAATACACGAGTCGGATCCAAGTGATTCATCTTGTCTATTTGTTTTTATTTTTATTTTATTTTTCAGCATTTAGTTAGTTTTTATTTTCTTAGTTTAAAAATCTTTTCTAACATTTTTGATTTGATTAGACGTTGAGGATAAACCGGTACTAAAAGCTCTTGTGTCCTTGGACGACCTCGGTATCTTACCAACACTATACTACGTCCACGATGGGTGCACTTGCCCATATGTGTGTTTAGTCTTAGTAAATATCGTGTTTTATAAATTTAAAACTTGGCTAAAATTGTAAAAAAGGGCTTAAATATACATCTAAAATATAACACACTTCACGCACATCAAGTTTTTGGCGCCGTTGCCGGGGACACAAGGCTTTTAAGAAAGCTTAAAATCGACGGCCTAATCAGTTTTTCAAAACCTTTTTAAAACGCGCGCACATTTTTCTGCATTTTAGTTTAGTTTGCATTTACAGTAGCCTGAACACGGGGCCGTGCTCACTGAACACGCCCCCGTGCTGCATATTTTTTAGTTAGATACCCAGATACAGAGTCTGAACACGGGGCCGTGCTCACTGAACACGCCCCCGTGTCCAACGTGACCAATAACTTTAATTAAAACGCCCAGATACAGACCCTGAACACGGGGCCGTGTTCACCAAACACGGGGCCGTGTCCAGCTTCTGTTTCCGTCTTTGTTTTTGTTTTCTGGTCCCGAGACTCAGTTGTAGTCTGCTGAGTGATTCTTATGGATCAATACTCAGGAGGTTACAACTACACCTATGAGGAGGATGATTATATGAGAGACTATTGCACTAATTGTTGAAACCCGCACTCGGTACAATATTGTAACTTGTTTCAACCATCCAATTCATACAACCATTATAAGGAGCCCAGGTACGAGCCATCAACTTCATACACATCCTATGAAGACCAAAGGTATGAACCTTCTCCCTCATACTCATATTTTGATGAACCAAGGTATGAGCCTTCATACTCATACTTTGAAGAGTCAACATATGAGCCACCACCTTCATACACTTACTATGAGGAACCATGGCGTGAACAACCCACCTCATATGAGTACTATGAAGAACAGAATTTCGACCCTTATCCATCATATACTTACAATGAAGAACAATGGTGTGAACCATCTACTTCATATGGGTACTATGAGGATCCAAGGATCGAACAACCGGATTCAAGCTTTGAGGATCCCAATCCTTTTTCTATCACCGAAGTGACCAATAGGATATTAGAACACATTAAAACTATCGAACGTTGCATAAAAGAATCTCGCGCAAGGGAAGAGGAGTCCCGCGCAAGAGAAGAATTAAATTGTAATAATAACGTAGAGATAGTTGAAAATGTAAAAATGGAAGAACGGGAAAGTGAAAAACCGACACATGAGTTAAACAATGTGAGAGGTGAGGACGATAACGTTAAATTACAAGAAAAGTCCAATTTTGAAGAAATTAGTCTCTTGTCACCTTCTTATGAAAATCATTGTTTAGTAACCCCTCATGCTAAGTTTTTAAAAAAGCTAAACACTAATACTAAGATTGAGGAAATGATAAGTGTTAAGTTAACTAATGATCAAACCTCGCTAATAAAAGAAGATCCTTTTGAAATTAACATCACACCGGTTCCATGTTTCTTTCAAAATTCCTTTGTTAGTAATATCACCATTGATAAAGATCTTTGTGTTAACATAATGCCTAACTATATTTTTGAAAAATTAAGTATTAGTGATTTTTCTCCACTTCAAATACCCATTTTTCTATCCGATCGGAAGGTCATAAAATCAATCAGTGTAGTTGAGGATGTCTTCGTTCAAACAAATCAAATGGTTATTCCAACCGACTTTGTCATCCTCGATGACGCTCCTCTAGTCTTGGGAAAACCTTTTGTGAAAACTCATGAAGCTTTGAAAAAACGGAAATTTAACAATCTACCTCTTCAATTAGGGGCATTCAAAAGGAGCATAGATCTTGAGCGTTCAATGAAATATCCTTTTGGCAATAATGACCCCCTAATTGAAGATGAAGATGAGCCACCCGATACAACTGAAGAAGATGACCACTTTGTTGAAGAAGAGGTCGCCATAGAACAAACTTTTAAGGTTCTTGATCTAGATGAGCCACAAAATAAGGTGTCTTCTAAAGACCCACCCATTGAGCTCAAAGAACTTCCTAAAGGTTTGGAATATGCTTTTCTAGACAAAGATGGTAATTTACCTGTAATTATTTCATCTAAATTAAGTAGCATAGAAAAAGAAAAATTAGTTGATCTTCTTAAAAAACACAAAAATGCGATTGCTTGGAAGCTTGTAAATATTAAAGGAATAAGTCCTTCCATGTGCACGCACAAAATTCTAATGAATGATGAATACAAAACAGTAATTCAACCACAATGAAGAGTAAATCCCAATGTTCAAGAAGTGGTAAAAAATGAAGTCATCAAGCTACTTGACGCCGGACTAATCTATCCTATCTCAGATAGTCCATGGGTAAGTCCCGTCCAAGTAGTCCCAAAGAAAGGAGGTATGACGGTAATAACTAATGAAAAGAATATTAATACCGACAAGAACCGTCACTGGATGGAGAGTTTGTATAGACTATAGACGATTAAATGAAGCAACAAGGAAAGACCACTTTCCTTTGCCCTTCATTGATCAAATGTTAGAACGACTATCCGGTCATAAATTTTACTGTTTCTTGGATGGTTTTTCAGGTTACTTTTAAATCCCAATAGCACCTGAAGACCAAGAAAAGACAACTTTCACATGCCCCTACGGAACTTTCGCCTACCGACGCATGCCATTCGGTCTATGTAATGCACCTGCAACATTCCAACGTTGTATGGTAGCCATTTTCCATGACATGATAGAAAAGACAATGGAAGTCTTCATGGACGACTTTTCTATCTTTGGAGACTCATATGACCAATGCCTCGATAACCTTGAACGAATGCTATCCCGATGTGAGGAAACTAACCTCGCCCTTAACTGGGAAAAATGCCATTTCATGGTAACAGAGGGAATAGTACTCGGTCATAAAATCTCAAGCGAAGGTATGGAAGTTGATCGAGCAAAAATAGAAACTATTTCTCGATTTCCTCCACCATCCTCCGTTAGGGCAATCAGAAGTTTCTTAGGGTATGCCGGATTTTATAGAAGGTTTATCAAGGACTTTTCAAAAATTTCAAGACCTCTAACAAAATTACTTGAAAAAGATGCACCTTTCATCTTTGACAAGGAATGCAATCAAGTGTTTCTAACCCTCAAGGAAATGCTAGTCAATGCACCTATCATGATAGCGCCTGATTGGAAATTTCCTTTCGAAATCATGTGTGATGCAAGTGACTTTGCTGTTGGAGCAGTCTTGGGACAACGAAAAGAGAAGCATTTCCACCCAATTTATTATGCTAGTAAAACGCTTAACGATGCACAAGAAAATTACACAACTACAGAAAAAGAGTTACTAGCTGTGGTATTTGCTTTTGATAAATTCCGTTCTTACCTTGTTCTTTCTAAAACTGTAGTCGATACAGATCACGTAACTATCCGATACCTCTTCAAGAAACAAGACGCGAAACCCCGTTTGATCAGATGGATTCTACTCCTCCAAGAGTTCGACATTGAAATTAAAGACAAACGAGGAGCAGAAAACACTGCCGCATATCATCTTTCACGCCTAGAAGACCCAGCTTTGGAGGCAACCAGGGACGAGTAGATCAACGAAAAATTTCCCACAGAATCCTTGGAAATGATGGAGAGCAGACAAAAACCATGGTATGCCGACTATGCTAATTATTTAGCTAGCGGTATAGTCACTAAAGGATGGCCGCATCATCAAAGAAAGAAATTCTTTGCTGATGTAAAGCATTACTTTTGGGAAGACACTTATCTTTTCAAAATGTGTGCCGACCAACTCATCCGAAGGTGTGTCCATGGTAATGAAGCACGAAGAATTCTCCGTCATTGCCATGAAGGTCCATACGGAGGCCATCATGGCGCCGCTAGTACCGCACGAAAGGTATTTGATTTAGGATTTTATTGGCCAACCATTTACAAAGATGCACAAGATCTTGTAAAGGCATGTGATGCTTGCCAAAGATCAGGTAATATTTCTTCCAAAAATGAAATGCCTCAAAATGGCATTCTCGTTTGTGAAATTTTTGATGTGTGGGGACTCGATTTCATGGGACCCTTCCCACCGTCGAAAGGAAACAAATATATACTTGTGGCAGTCGATTATTTGTCTAAATGGGCAGCGAAGCTCTTCCAACGAATGATGGAAGAGTAGTGGTAAAATTTCTGAAAAAATTATTCTCTCGTTTTGGAACACCAAAAGCTTTGATAAGTGATAGGGGTACCCATTTTTTTGCAATCATCAACTCGAAAAAATCTTAATAAGGTATGGGGTATATCACCGGGTCTCAACAGCATATCACCCTCAAACAAATGGACAAGCCGAAGTGACTAACCGAGGTTTAAAACGAATATTTGAAAAAACCGTAGGGTTAAACAAAAAGGAATGGGCTGATAAATTAGATGATGCTTTATGGGCTTTTCGAACTGCTTATAAAACCACTATAGGCACAACCCCATATAAGCTTGTCTATGGAAAAAGTTGTCATTTGCCAGTAGAAATAGCTCACAGGGCCTACTGGGCAATAAAACGCGTAAACTTAGACTTAGAAACTGCAGGTAAAAATCGATTCTGTCAAATGAAAGAATTAGACGAATTAAGGAATTATGCATACTCTAACTCCGAAATTTATAAGGAAAGAATGAAAAATTTACACGATAAATATATTAAGCCTAATGAATTTCGAGTAGGAGACCAAGGTCTGTTGTTTAATTCACGACTTCGATTATTTCCTGGTAAACTAAAATCTAGGTGGTCAGGACCTTTTTCCGTCACCCATGTTTTTCCTCATGGTGCAGTAGAAATTAAAGCTCGAAATGGTATTCCATTTAAAGTCAGTGGCCAACGGCTAAAACTCGACCGAGGATCCATTGAGGATGAAGAGGAGGAGATCTCGCTTCAAACGGTTAACGAATGAAAAGCAACCACATCATACCCGATATGTTACAAGCAAGAGAGTATACATCGAAACCGGTAAGTCTTCTAACCATGTTTTTGGAAAAAGGGGCACTCACACGAGCACATAAAAAAAATTCAAAATTTTTTGCTCGGCACGAGGCCGTGTCCGCTGGACACGGGGCCGTGTCGACGCAACTGTCGGGATAAAACCCTCATTTCATAACAGTTACCTCATTCCACACGCCCCGTTTTGCCGAAAACGCTCTGGTTCAAGGCGATTTTCCGCAGATTTCCGACGTTACCTCCACGTTTAACAACATCAAGGTATGATTCTATCATCATTAGTAGTTAGATTAGTTACTTGCATGTAGTTAATACATCAAAAATTTGGGGAAAAATCTAGGGTTCTTCAAGTTCATCCGGATCAAACTCAAAATTTTTGATGTAATCTGTTAGTATTAGTTTAGATTAGTATAGTGGGAAGTAAGTGCACTTGAATTGTTGATAGATTTGCCTGATTTCTCACTAAAACCTCAAACCCTTGTTTATGAACCGAAAAAGACGAAATTGAAAGGGTAAACGGGTTGTTTTGGGAAAAACGGCACTTGGGGTTTCATTGTCGGGGGAAACCGCACTTACTTGGCCAAAAATTTTCAGATTTCCGGGATCGGGACGAAAAATGAAGTTTTTGGGTTACAGACGTCTGGACACGGGGTCGTGCCCGCTGAACACGGGGCCGTGTCCAGCTCACTGTTTGCAGTTTCTTTCAGAATTTCACTGTTTCGTGCTAACTTTTGGTGTATTCTTTCAGATGGCAAAGTTCACAAGGTTCAATGCAAGTGAGCTCGATGCTAGGGCAAGATACGAGTTACTTCAAACAAGGCCCGAAGAGTACCCCAGACGAGCATGCACGGACCTGTTAACCTTGGTAAACCAGCTGGACCGATTCAACAACATCGTTACGGGACCACTAGCAGTTGCATTGAACACTCGGCTTCGGTCGGTGCATCAATGCACCATGGAGTTCTATAGTACTTTTACCTTCACTTCAAGGTGTGACCCGTTCGACAATGAAGGGGTTGCATTTCGGTGTGGCGGGACGAGGTACTCGATCTCTATGGCACAGTTTGGAGCTATAGTGGGACTGTACGGGGAAGAGGAATCGGGAAATGAGGAAAATACCGGGGGATTAAGAGATTTGGATGAAAATGAACGATAAGCCGCGTGGGCCCAAATCGGAGAAGGAATCTACAACCCTAGCAGCACCAAGAGTACCAAGCTGAGAGACCCACTGTATCGCTACATTCACAGGCTCCTCGCCTACTCTCTTAACCAACGTCACGATAGTAGTGGCGTTGTAGGGTTGAAAGATTTGGTTATCCTTCACTGTATCCACAACCGGAAGCCTCTCGATGTTCCATATCTCCTGTTACGAAACATGCATCTCAACCGCCTTGCTCGTGCTCCAACGCCTATCTTCTTTGGAGGATGGGTGTACCGCCTCTTCAAGCACTTCACGCGAATCCCTAGATCCTTCGAGAGAAGCCCATGGTCGGGATGAGTTGACTATCACATTTGCCGAGCCATGAACTTACTTTATGAGGCGGAAGACGGGTCAGTGAGCTTCCAAAGGACGCAAGGCTATGCATGGAACCCGCAGGAGGCCCTAGTTCTTCACGCACCACCTCCTCACTACCAGTACCAACCCCATGGTGATCCGGGTCAATCCTCCTCACAAGGAGGCGGTTTTCCTAATTTTCAAAGCTTACATGATCGTTTGCAGGAAAACCTCATGTGTACCAGGAACGCCTACAACCTTGCCAACAATACATACCACCGGGTCGGAGCTATCGAACGAAACATCAACGATATACAAGACGATATCGGCAGCATCCGGGAGTATATGGCGGATCATGGGGATGGAGATGATGACAGCGATGAGGACATGGACTAGGGGGTTGACGAAGCAGGAGCGGGTTGATGGCGAGCCCACAGGTTAAAGTCCATTTATCTATCGAACAGTTTGTGGCCTGCGTGCCAAGTGTTGAACAATTTATTTCCCTTGACTACTTTTATTTTTCGCTTTATTTTTCTTTTACTTTATGCTTGGAACAATTAACTATGGTAATGTAGGATGTTTGTGTTGCTTGGTGTGGTATTTAGTGATGAAACACGTACAAACCGAGGCTTAGAGTGCTAAGCATTAGCACTCATAAAACCAGGATGGAAAAACCGGAGGAAGGAACCTATTTTTCAGGCTTACAGACTGTCCACACGGGGACGTGTCCAGCCGACACGCCCCCGTGCTCACCTCCCAGACCTGCTGTTTGGTTACTTTCCTGCAGATTTTTGCCAGACACGGGGCCGTGTCTAGCCAACACGCCCCCGTGGCCACCTTCTGTAAGTTTTCATTACTGGCAGTTCACCACGGGGTTGTGGCCAATGGACACGGGGCCGTGTCCAGACTGCCAGTAACATTAATTTTTTGCTTTTAAACACCATGTTACACATTCAATCAACCTAAAAATTTATTTTTGGACACATTGAGGACAATGTGTAATTTAAGTGTGGGGGGATGCTTAAACCTTGATATTTTGCAAGTCCTAATAACAAGCCTTACACAAAACTCTATTGGAACCGCTAATCACCCCAAATTTTTTCAAAAACTTTTCATTTTTTTTACTTGTCTTGGTTTAATTCGGGAATAACAAGTTCTAAAAGGATATATTTTTACAAATTTACAACCGATAACGTCGTGATAAAAAGAACTAACATAAGAAAATTATGAAACGGCATGACAAGCTTAGTTAAAATTCGATTATATATACTTGATCACATAGAAAAACCCATTCCCACAAAAAATGAGTTTTGAGCCTTTATTGAGCATACAAATACACATCTTTAGACTAAATGCTCATTTTTCGTTTCTTGTGTGAATAGCCGCTTGGTTCTTACGACTCTAGAACTTGCCACGACGATTCATTCCCGGACCTTACCAACTTAAACCCAAGTAAGTAAATGATGGAGGCATTAGGACTAACCCTTTTTCTTTCAAAACCATTATTTTCATTTTTCTTTTCACCTACCCAAAAACTCCCCCTAGTTAACCCCTTTGAGCCTAAACCTTTCATTTCTTCACCTTAAAACCCTTTTACCCACCAAAACCCTTTTTATTTTTACCCTTTATTTTAGTAACAAGCTCGGTTTTCGTGTGACTTAAAAAAAATGATGAAGTTAGAAATGAACAAACAAAGCTCTTAAAACAAAAGCTTGTTTGAAGAAATACTTCATTAAAAATAAAAAAGTCACTAAAACAAAATGTTTTACGAAAACCGACGTTTTTTACGCTTTTCGCCCTTTTCTACTAACCACTAACCCAACTACCCACCTTTAAGCCCAAGCCTTTACCCAAAAAGTCCTCTTGATATTTACAAAGGTAACAAGTTAAAAAGGAGGAGGATTGATTGCTTGGCAAGCCTATGGTAGGCATAAGTTCCACACCGCTCTCGAGTGATTCACTAAAAATACACCTTCGGCCGAGTGTGAGTGATTTCTCCCGTGAGGTATGTGAACTTGTATATAAATGGAATTTTAAAAAGGCATGCTATGCCCAAATAAGTAATTTATCCTATGAAACGTTCTAAATAAATCATAACGAATAGGATTGTAAATAAATAAAAAATAAAACCAAAAAGATCTTGGATTCCCGACACTCTATGACAAGCCAAAACCTTCTCTTCTATCCATTCCATTTGGGAGTGTAAGCCACATATTAAAGAGTTTTGCTTGAGGACAAGCAAAAATTCAAGTGTGGGGGTATTTGATGTGTGTAAAATGCAACATATAAATTACATCAAATGAGGCATAAAACTAACCCTTTTTAAGTACTAATGTTGGAAAAAGAGTGTTTTTGTCTTCCTTTTGTATTTTCAGGATTAAATGAGCTCAAATTCACAAAAGAAGCAAAAAGACAGCTAAATCTAACATAAATACAAGAAAAGGAACATAAGTGGATTGCCCGACCCCTCAACAGCATCCTCCCAAGCAAAATAGAGAAGGCAGAAGACTGAACACACCCTGTGCTCAGCCAGCACGGGGTCGTGCCCAAGAAGCAGCAGAAAAGACAAACCTATAGAAGCTTCTATTGCCCACCACGGGGCCGTGCCCAGTGAACACGGGGGCGTGGCGAAAGTACAGCAGGCACATTAATTGTAATTGCGAATTATAATTAATGAAGAGAGAGAATGTCAGACAGACACGGGGCCGTGTCCAGTGGACACGGGGCCGTGCCCAGCCTTCTGTTCAGCCTATAAATAGGAGTGCTTGGTTTCATTGCAACTCATCCCTTGGCACACCCCCTCTCTCACACTTCATCCACCACCCACCACCATCACAACACCATCATCCATTGTCCATCATAGAGTGTGTGAGTCGTCTCGGGATCCAAGATTGATCGTAATAGTTCTTGACAATCAAGGCCATGTTTGCCTAAGTCTCTTACATCACTTGGTGAAGACAAGTGTTTAGTATAATACTTTTTATTTTTAATCTTTTGCACTTTTTATTTGGTTTTGTATTAATGACTTTAATAACTAGTTGCTTATGTTGAAGGTGATCTTTCCTTATCGTTTGTCCGTGGTGTCTTGGCATTATTTTACTGTCTATATAAAATAAAAGATTTTCACTATTCATATCTCCACGGTCTATATGGAGGTATGTTGGCTACCTGGTCGGGGGTTAAGGGAACGGTTTGGTAAGGGTCTTGCCCTTGTTCAGCGTTTAGAGGTCCTGCAAGGGACCTGGGTCAAATGTAGTAGGATCTCCTTCAATACCCATAGGTATTGGATGGCGGGGATCCAAACTCTTTGACCCCCTCATAAGTTAACTACTATTAATACTATAACCCGGCTATTTAGGACTGTATCCCTGGTGACTCAGACTACTTAGTCGAGGGTAACGTCACCTCCAAAAGAGGGGCCTACCATAATTTGCATTAATAACTTAATTCATTATCTTTCAATAATCCGACCCTTTAGGATTGTATCCTTGCTGACTCAAACTACTGGGTTGAGGGTAACGTCGCCTTCAAAAGAGGGGCCTACTACAATAACTAAGATAATCTCTTAAACAAGTGCAAAAGTGCGAAAATAATCAAAGGTTATACTAATACACGAGTCGGATCCAAGTGATTCATCTTGTCTATTTGTTTTTATTTTTATTTTATTTTTCAGCATTTAGTTAGTTTTTATTTTCTTAGTTTAAAAATCTTTTCTAACATTTTTTATTTGATTAGACGTTGAGGATAAACCGGTACTAAAAGCTCTTGTGTCCTTGGACGACCTTGGTATCTTACCAACACTATACTACGTCCACGATGGGTGCACTTGCCCATATGTGTGTTTAGTCTTAGTAAATATCGTGTTTTATAAATTTAAAACTTGGCTAAAAGTGTAAAAAAGGGCTTAAATATACATCTAGATATAACACACTTCACGCACATCACTGCTCCTAGTTCCAAGTCATGCGTGGTATAGTTCTTTTCATGTACCTTTAGTTGGCGCGATGCGTAAGCTATAACTTTCTGGCGCTGCATCAACACGCAACCCAATCCTTGACGCGAGGCGTCACAATATACCACAAAATCGTCTGTACCTTCTGGTAGTGCTAAGACTGGCGCATTGCAGAGCTTGTCTTTTAACAGCTGAAACGCTTCTTCCTGTTTGATTCCCCAATCAAACTTCTTATTTTTCTGCGTGAGGAATGTCAGTGGTTGAGGGATTTTTTGAAAAATCCTCGATGAACCTTCGATAATACCCAGCCAATCCCAAGAATTGTCGAATCTCGGTTGGCTTCTTTGGTGTTTCCCAATTCTTTATCGCTTCAATCTTTGTGGGGTCCACATGAATCCCATCTCCATTTACCACATGCCCAAGAAATTGGACGTCGCATAACCAAAATTCGCACTTCGAGAATTTGGCATACAACTGTTCCTTTTTCAGCAACTCCAGAATGGTTCTTAAATGTTGTTCGTATTCAGCCTTTGACCTTGAATAAATCAAAAAATCGTCGATAAACACAATCACAAACTTGTCGAGATACTGCTTGCAAACTCTATTCATCAAATTTATAAAAACAGTTGGCGCGTTTGTCAACCCAAACGGCATCACCAGGAACTCGTACTGTCCATATCGAGTTCTGAAAGCAGTCTTAGGAATACTTTCCTCTTGTATTCTCAGCTGATGGTATCCTGATCGCAGATCGATCTTCGAGTAATAGCTTGAACCTTGCAGTTGGTCGAATAGATCATCAATCCTTGGCAGAGGATACCTATTCTTGACAGTCAACTTGTTCAATTCCCGGTAGTCAATGCACATACGAAAACTACCGTCTTTTTTCTTGACAAACAGGACCGGAGCTCCCCAATGTGAGAAGCTTGGTCTGATGAATCCCTTGTCTAACAACTCTTGAAGTTGTGTCGACAATTCCTGCATCTCAGACGGGGCAAGTCGATATGGTGCCTTAGCCACAGGCGCGGCGCCTGGGACTAAGTCAATGCGGAACTCCACTTGTCTTTGGGGTGGTAATCCTGGCAAGTCCTCTGGAAAGACTTCAGGATATTCCCTCACGACAGGGATGTATTCGATCTTCGGTTCAGCAGCTTTCTTATCCACGATGTGTGCCAGGAAGGCAGCACATTCCTTTTGCAGACACTTTCGGGCTTCTAGGCAGCTGATGATTCTTAGAGGTGTATCGCGCTTTTCTCCATGAACCACAATCATTTCCCCATCTTCGGTTGGGATGCGAACAATCTTTTCGTGGCAAACAATCTCAGCCTTGTTACTTGACAATCAATTCATTCCTACTACCACGTCGAAGCTTCCCAACTTGACCGGTAGTAGATCCAAAGTAAACTCACGCTCTCCCAACTTGATTACACAACCTCTGACCACTTCATTGGCTTCTACTAACTTTCCATTCGCCAATTCGATTGAGTACGGGATATCTAATTTACTAGCGGCTAACCCAAGCATATTCTTAATTCTAACGACACGAAGCTATAATCGGCACCAGTATCAAACAAAACGGATGCAAAGCATTGGTTTATAAGGAACGTACCAGTAACAACATTGGGATCCTGGCGCGCTTCCCTCGCCTCGATGTTAAAAACTCTTCCCCGTGCTTGGTTCAGTTCCGGGCAGTTCCTCTTAATATGCCCAATGTCACCACAGTTAAAACAACCAAGTTTCTGCCCATTACCACCTCCATTCCCAGCTTGAGTATTGTTGTTTCGGTTCACATTACCAGCTTGATTTGCATTGTTGCCTCGATTTCCATTTCCTCCGTTATTTCCTTGTGCACGATTTCCATTTCCACCACGATTATTGTTCCTATTTCCAATACCTCCTTGGCCTCCCCGGCCAGCAATAGCCCAGCAAGAATCCTTCAGGTGACCAACCTTTCCATAAGCTTCACATACTTTTGACCCGCACCGGCCAGAATGGTGACGCTGGCAGGTGTTACACTTGGGATGTGTGCCCATATAACCTTTTCCTTTCTTCCCAGCACCGGTTGCAGCTTGGACCAGTGTGCTTGACTCTCCTTTCTTGCCAACACCGCTTGTTCCTTGTTTAAAGTTCGAGAACTTCCTTTTGTTCTCGCCAGATGACTCTACGTGAGTCTTTTTCTTCTTTGCTTCAACATTCGAAAACTTGTTCAAACGGATGGCCTCCTCAGTAAGAGCTACGCTCAGGTCGATGGCCTCGGTGATTGTCGCAGGCTTTGAAGTAGTGACCATACTCATGATCTGTGGAGCTAAACCCCAAATAAAGCGCTCGATTCGCTTGAATTCCGGTGTAACCATATAGGGTACCACATGTGATAAGTCGTGGAATCTCTGAACATATTTCGCGATTTTGGGTCCTTCCATCTTGAGATGCTAGAACCCAGTCTCCAATTTTTGAATCTCAGCGCGTGAACAATACTTTCTTCGCATAAGCTCTTTCAGCTCATTCCATGTCATCACGTAAGCTGCGGCTTCACCAAGAGTTTGTACTTGTAAGTTCCACCATGATAGGGCTCCGTCCAAAAATAGCCCAGAAATGTAAGTCACTTGTTGGTCTGGAGCGCACTTGATCATTCGAAGTACAGACTCAGTCTTTTCGGCCCATCTTACAAAAGCAACAGCACCTCCGGTGCCGTCAAAGTTCACAGGCTTGCAGTCTAGGAACTGCTTGTAAGTGCACCCTGCACGTACATTAGAATATACAAATGGTATTAGCGTACGTGCTAAAAATGTCCAAATGTATCGCATTATGTCCCAACGACCTAACATTACCATAAGGTGGGTTGTTATTGCCGTTGTTGTTGTTCGAATTGCTTCCACTGGCCCTCCTTGTGAGGCTGCATACTGCGCAATGGCGGCAGCAATGATTTGTTGAAGTTCTGCCTCGTTGGTAGGCATGCGTGCCTGGCGTCTCGGTGGCATCTTCTAAAAGATGGTTCATGTTGGTCAGGTCATAGTAAGGAAAGTATACGTATATAGCAACAACATCACACATAACATCTCATGTTATAGAACATAAACAATCAATCAAACATCACATATGATGAGAATACTACGATTACACTGTCATTAATCGAGACCACAATGTAAGGTTTACAAGTACACAACTGTATCATACAACATCCATGACTAAGGGCCACATCGCCCTAGTCCAAAACTATCAAATCAGTGTCAATAACAACCAATATACAAATCATCAGAAATCATAATCCTCCAAAATGTGGTCTCCAAAAAGGCTGTAAAGTCTGCACAATCGCCGTCCTCTCATCAAAAGTCTACCCGAGTCGTACAAAATGGCCCTAGTCTGATGGCGGTGGAGGAGGGGGAAAACGAGAAAAGAGCAAACGTCGCATGTGAAGCCAATCCTCCTCCGTAGCGCGATGAGATCGCAACAGATATGCTATATGCTGCTCCGGAGTCCAAAAACGAGCGGCGGAATTGGGAGATAACGGACGAGGAGGGTGTGATACTGCAGGTGGAGTCTGGCACTGACACGGGAGTCGCTGAGCTCTCTCCGGCTCCTGCACGCGACGGGTCAGCGCCTCCTGCTGTATCATGAAAGATCTGAGAATATCCTCTGTAGAATAACCCGTGTGATAGGGGTGATATGGATCAGATGGTGGCATAATGGGTGGCGAAGTCCAGAGGAACGGCTCACTAGATGGAGCGAAGGATGGTACAGCAAACTGTGCAACAGGGGGAACAAAAGTAGGATGAGAAATCTGAGGTATAAACTGGTCTCCTCCTGTCATGAAAGGTATATGACCAAATGGCTGACGAGGAGAGACCTCTCCAGGACGTGGCGGAGGGATGTCCTGGAGAAATGTAACAGGAAGGTCTGCGCGATGCGCATCAGTGACGTGTGTGGGAAACAATGGTGCATCAATAGGAACTGAAGCAGGTGTAACATGTACCACAAAAGGCGGGTAGTCATCATCATCGTCTATCCACCCATTGTGGGTGTCAGCATATCGAGGATCAACATGGGTCGCAAACGGTGCATGATCGAACTGCACAGGTACTGGGTCAGGAAGAGGGGAAACAACAGGATCAGCAGGAATGTCAGCAACATGAGTGTCCACTAACGGTGAAGCATCAACAGGATCCCCTAACAAAAGTGGGGCATCAACATGAGCATCAACAGCATGACCATCCTCCAACAGTTGAGCAACAACAGGATGATCGTCGACAGGTAAATCATCAACCAAAGGAGCAACAACAGGTGCATCGGCATGATCAGGGTCATGCTCTATCGCGGGGTCAGGAGCAACTACTGGCTCAGAGGCCACAGCAGGCTCCGGATCAACAAACTCCATCTCAAAATCTGCGGGGTCAGCAAACATAGGGTCGACAGGAACTATAGGATCCTCCAAAGGCTGGTCTAGATGGACGAACTCAATATCATGGTCTGGGTCAAAACCAGGTGGGAAAACAGGATCTGAATCATCATCAATATCATGATCGAACTCAAAACTAGGTGCATGTGCAGCGGATGACGCCATATCAGGTCCGTGTCATGCGAATGGTGCTGCACTCCCTGCGTGTGCGAAGGTGCGGATGCCACAGACTCAAAGGAGTCTGGGACAGGTGAATGAATGGGTGCCTCCTCTGCAGGAGCATCAGCAAGAAGTAGGAGATCACCAGCAGCAATATGGGCCTCGCCTTAAAAGTCATCCTCGAGTGGGTCCTCCTCAAACAAGTCGACGTCGTCGTCAGCGACTACGTCGAGGGGCATATCAACAATAGTGTGACAACTCGTATTTCAGAACATGTCTTTGTGTTTAATGTAACGTGTATGAACTCTATGTGACTAATCGATGTGTTGGTTTTATGAATAAATGTTACATGCTATGTTGATATGTTATATGATTGCATGTATTGTGTGTATATGCTTTGTAGTCGCAAAAGCCCATTCGGTTTGCACTTATTGTACTCGAACCCAAATGCAGCCCATGTATGGGTTCGGCCCACTCCTTTGATGCGTGTACAATCACCTAGGGTAGGAGGGTGTTCCTCATTAGTTACAAAACTCAACACACACAAAACCCTACACTCTCTTTCCCCTCTCTTGAAGCCGACGGCAATTCCCAAAGCCGAAGCCACCTCGTGAAGCTTTCTTAACCGGATCACCCTTGTGTTAACTTCTAATTCGGTTAGTGTTTTACCATGTTTTGGATATTGTTCTATCATGTGATTTATTAGGGGCCATGCTAGTAATCATGATTTGAAGCTATGCACTTGATTTCGGTTATATGTATATATGATGAATTAATCGGCTGTTATAAACTGTATTCGAATGATTAGATAAGTTGCCATGTTAATGAGGATGTTCGTATTGGAAATCATCGATCTGTTAATACGATTGAAAGTTGAGATAAGTTGTTAACCATGATCGATATGCTAAGTGTTATGATAATTGTGATGTTATGTTTTAGGGTTCATAAGAAATTGATATTAAAAACCCTGTTTGATCGATTACTACTTGGTTTGGAAATTGTTAGCATTGATTGATAAATTGTAAATTTGGAAACTAATTGATTGGATGTAACTGATTGCATGAATTGCGAGAATTAGTTAATCAATCGCACAAGCCTCTCGGTCGCACAAGATCAGGTCACACAAGACCTGATCTGATCGCACAAGCCCTTGAATCGCACAAGGACTAGTCGCACAAGCTAAAGACGGCTGAGGTGCAATTGTTTAAGCACTATGTACTAATCACTTATGCATGATCGCACAACATATTGTGGATCGCACAAGCCTGTGCCGATCGCACAATATGTTGGGCCACACACAATTGAGTAAACTGTTGATGTTGCTGGGCCGGACAACCCAATCCCAATCACACAAGTCCGTCCGGACCGCACAAGACTCCTGTTTGTTTATTTGGGCCGTATGCATGTTGGACTACTTTGTTATATTGGGTCGGGCAGTATTTGGGTTTCAACGATCCACTCGCACAAGATGTTAGTGGAATTACAATTCAGCCCATTATATTGTAATCGCACAAGATAGGCTTTACGTGTGTAACCGATGTACTTGACTGTTATGTGTTGATCCATACGTGCTCGAAACCTGTTAGTTATGTGTAAACCTATGTGCATTACTTGAAACCAAAACCTGACTTGTATGGTAACCATGTTAGGACGTGGTTGACCACTTATAACTCAAGTAACCTTCCTGTGTATCTGCCGAGCAAACCAAGGTGAGTTCACACTTCCAAGGCATAGGATTCCCGATGGGTTGGGAATGGGATTGATTGCTATGATAGACTTGTACGTTCGCCACAACTAGACTACTTACCACTGTCCTCGGGTTGTGAAGGGCACTTACGTAAAACCTACGTAAACTCATGCGTACTACTGTCCTCGGGTTAAGAAGGGCACTTACGTAAAACCTACGTAAACTCACACGTACTACTGTCCTCGGGTTAAGAAGGGCACTTACGTAAAACCTACGTAAATCTCACACGTACTACTGTCCTCGGGTTAAGAAGGGCACTTATGTAAAACCTACGTAAACCTCGTACTCACCTCTATTCTCGGACTGGGAAGAACACTTACGTAAAACCTACGTAAACTCATACTGGTACAACTAGTCTAGTGCATACGACATGGGAAGCCCCCACTAACTGAACATACAATCGGCTTAGTTAATAACGTATAGTTATGCAATGAACTTACTATTACTGAAACGAACTCATTGATTGAACAACCAACTGTGAACTCGCTCAACTAGTTGTTGACTCTCCGTTACATGCCTTGCAGGTCGTTAGGTATTCATGGAGCTTGCATTGGGAGGCGTAGTCGTTGTGGACATGGATCGTGGATGCCATGATAAACATTTATGACATTTCAAACTTATAACTTATGTTGGGTTTTACATTATTGCTTCCGCTACACACTTGATTATGTTGTGGTTTTGAACACCTTTCGTATTGATGAATGACTTTTACTTATTACTTATAATGTTCAATATGATTGGTGGCTTGATCCTGGTCATGTCACGCCTCCAAGCGGTGATACTCTGCGTGTGAATTTTGGGGGTGTGACAAATAGGGTAAACGGCAAGGGGCACAGGAGCAGGGATCACCACGAGTGGCAAATCCCCAACAAGATGGCCATCAGCAGGCTCTGCTACGACATCGGGCAGCGCAAAGGGCTGGAAGTCGTCATCGTCCGTGCTGGTAGTATCTGAAGTATACACCTCGTGCTCTGATGAAACTATGTCGTCTGATACTATAGGCATGGGGTCTGTAGTGTCCGACTCTCCAGTATCGGGTGAAGGCATGACGTCTGTAACACAAGCACACGTATGCACAAACAATCAATCATATAATCAAACAAACATGTTAGTCACCAATAAATAAGCAAGCATTTCTTCCTAGTCCCACTAGTCTAACCTCCAGCCTCTCAGACTGAATCTCCTAGTCTCTCAGACTAATTCCCTCAGTCTCCCCGACTGAATCTCCTAGTCTCCCCGACTAATTCCCTCAGTCTCCCCGACTGAATCTCCTAGTCTCCCCGACTAATTTCCCTCAATCTCCCGAACTGAATCTCCTAGTCTCCCCGACTAATTCCCTCAGTCTCCACGACTGAATCTCCTAGTCTCCCCGACTAATTCCCTCAGTCTCCCCGACTGAATCCCTCAGTCTCCCCGACTGAATCATAAATTTTTGGAAAAAGTGTTCATACTTTTGGTTTGTAAAAATATTTCGTACTCTGGATCTGGACGTAGTGTATGCAATGTAAAAATGTTTTCGTGAGAGCCCTAGTGATCATAGTCTAGACTCGAGAAGGAATCCTAGTTCGCTATGATCAAAGCTCTGATACCAAGCTGTCACACCCTGGCTTTGCGGAAGCGTGGGTTTAATTGGTGTGACTTCTTAATACCATAGCTTAATCACAACAAAGTATATGAAAGAAAAACCATGCAGATCATCCATTGATTCATGTTTTAAATTAAAAGTACCACAACATAGTTTTAAAATGTTGTCACATGCAACAGAATTACAACATAACAAAATAAAAACATTGTTCAGAAGACATAACCACAAACATAAAACAGACGCAGTTTAAGAACTGTGACTCGTCCAGGTAAAAGCCACAACCCCTAAACTTGGATGATCCCATAACTCTTATGCAGCGTGAAAACGTAGCATACCGTGCCAGATCCTTAATTCCCTGAAATACATGTAAGTTGAAAAAATCAACAAAAATGTTGAGTGAGTTCATGTGTAGTGAGTATGTAAAACCTTTGTAAGTATAAAAATCCCTGGTATGTAGCAAATAAGGAAATAAAGAGATCACCAATGGTTTGCAAGGCCATTGATATGTGTGAAGTGCAGTAGGAAGACTCAAACCTAGCAGATTTTTGCGTCAGGCTCAAAGTCACCACCTGGCTCATTCCGCGAACTCAGGGGTTGGGCTCGCTACACCCAGATAGATCTACCGCTAATGACCCTCGGTCCTACAATGAGGATTAATGGCCTCCAGTTCCCGCCTACCCACTCACATGATCTAAGTAGTAACCCTCCTTACGCTAACCATACCGTGTAAAAAGTATTCGTAATCATAGTAACATGTATTTCACCCCCGAAGTTTAAAAACTGAAAAACAGTTAAGAGAAAAGGGGGACATGAACTCACTGAAGTGCGTCTCGAAATAGAAATCTCCCAGTCAACCTGCTACGTGACGACCTACACGTACTAACTTCTATTAGACGGACGACCGTGCCTAGGTTTAACGTTTTTGGGAAATAGTTAGGCAACTATTTCGTATTTACACTTCTTAATTATGTATTAATTATATTCCTTCCCAAGGATGTGGGTTTTAATACATGTGCGTTTTTATAACTTCAGAAATACATTATTAAGTCCCACTTAATATATTTTAATTCCTTTGTCTAAAACTTTCTATCTCCAAAATATACATATTTTCCCAAAAATATTATATTTTGCTTCGTATAATTCCCAAAATAATACTTTATCAAAATACACACTTACGAGTATTTTCCGAAAATACATAAGTTACATTTTAAGGTTCGTGTGTTAATAATAATACCGATGTAACTTAAATATTTATTGTGAGGGCGTTAGTATTATTTTGGAGTCGTTACTGTCCTGTGTATTCCAGTAATATTATTTTTACCCTAAAAATAATATTTATGTAGTTCACAAAATAATCATAAAATCGCACAAGCATTTTTCTATGAAATATATTCTAAATATTTCTTTAACAAGTTTTATTTATGAAAATTCCACCTCCGACACTTGGTTATTTTGTAATAAAAATTCATGGCGAAGTTTGTCTGGAAAAACAAATCAAAAATATATTTATTAACATTTGTCACAAAAACATTTTAAGTGTTATTTTCTGGAAAATTTTCGCCACAGTTTTCTCTGTAACAGGAGGTGGCCACGCTTATGAGCGTATCATTTTCTTTTAAAAACTCAATCAACAATTCCCAACCATCAATATACCATATTCAAACCATCAAACTAGTCAAAATAGACATAAATCGCAAACACATGAACTTGTAAGTTGTGTGAAAATACATAGTAATCTTCCAACATTTTTAGTAGATCTTTCTATTTCTAAAAATAAAATCGGTTCCTTGAAAACTTTATTTTTAAAGAAGATGTAACTTTACAACTACTTAGTCAATATTACGAAAATATTTCTTTATTAAATCCTTTCGTTACACAAGTGTCTACACACTTGTTTGTTCATTAAAAGGCTTTTATTTCCTGAAAGATCCGGCTTTTAAACGTGATTGCATCTTACACTTGGTTCTTCGAAAATACCACTTGTAGATCTTTAGATCTACTAGTTTAGAACTCCATTTTACCAGAAAAACTGTTTTTACACAAGTTCATGTTTATGTATGAAAGGGTTCGTCATCTTGTAACTTTCCTACTTAACATAATGCTAGTTCATGTTCCATGAACATGATCTAGCGTGGTTTGATGACGATCCGTTCCACTACTAGCAACCAACAACATAAAATAACCATTACTAAACAAGATTCATGAGTTTTACACTATTATTTACTCTTTAACCATCTTGTTCTTCATTCTTACAAGACTTTTAGTTTTGTTTTCAAATGTTCTTGATTTTTATCCGTTAAACTTCTTATTAACCACTTTAGACAAGATCAAGAGGGTGTTTAGAATCACTTACAACTAGCTCAAGGTTAGGGAAGAATCAAAGTGAAAACAAGGTGGTTAATAGCGATGTAGAGAGGTCCTTATGATTCCGTAAGCACCGGGTCTCCTCGTATGAACTCTAGCACACTTGAATGTATGTAGAATTGCAAGATCAAAGTAGGAAAGTGATGATGCGTGGGTGTGTGGGTTGGGCCGATCACAAGAAGAGGAGAGGAGAGATCAATTTTGTTGGAGTGTTTTGTGAAGTGGAAGTGATTACCCTTTAAGTCTTCTTATAGTCCATTTAACCTTATTGTCCATTGTATAACATGTCATCAAGATACTAGACAAGCATGATTAAAATAATCAAAAAAATTTGTGGAGTGTCCCCACATGGGACCGATTCGATTGAGGGGGGGGGGGGGTATTTGGTTTGATTTCAACTAGATGGTTAGTGTCTAGTTATGTTAGTTAGGTGATTAATTAGTGTATTATGTGTGTTGTGAATTATATTGGGTGTTAGGGTATTCGGGGACCCTAACTGGCTCAGAAAAGGAAAAACAATGTCATTGACAATATTTTCATGTTCCGGATAAAGTCCGGTTGTTCGGTTGGATACTGATCCGTTAAAGTGCTTAATAAGCATTTAAAGTGTCTTTAATATTATTTTTAGTGACACAATGAATTTCCGACACTTTGAAAAGTGTCTAGTATTATTTTCCCATGTTTTTGCACTTTACTAGTTAACTTAAATGCTGAATTTTGTATTAAAGTGCACAATTTTGTGTTTAAAACATGTTTTAGGCACATCCGCTCACTATAACTATCACCTAGTGACGCAGTTCTACAATCCTCACCTCCCTACACTTCCTACTAGTGTAGTAAACTATTCCCGGCTCATACTGGCCTTAGAGACAGTGTCTGCCTGGTGCTGGCTATGTCAACACGTTTACTGGGTTATCCGTTCATTGTGCTATTGTGCTTTTGTGCATCAAGTTTGTCACTATAGCTCTTGTGTAAATAAATGGAGTGACAGCAATAAGGTATGATGCAAGTATATGTATGTATCAGAAATCACGTAGCAGTTTATCCACAATTGTAAGCAAGCACAGTAATTAAGCATTAATTAAATATTAATTAATTCGTACGGATACCTGGTTTGGTGAGGGTTGTCACAGCGACTGAAATAATCGAAAACACCGGAAAACCAAGTCAAGGAATGCGGTAGCCAGTGGCGTGAAACAACAGTCAAACTTTGCAGACTTGTGAAAGGGCAATTTCGTCTTTCACACAATTCTGGGAACATAGAAAGAAGGTTCAAGGCTTCTAAGTTTAAGGTAAGAGACTTTGCCTTATAGAGTTATTGGAACGTCTTGATCATTAACTCAAGTAAAATAGGTTGCTCCTCAATAGATCTATTATAGATCGTTTGAAAATTTACTGTATTTAATGAATTGAGATCTTTGGCGGATAAAGAAAACCGAGCAATGCCGTTATATGTGAACAATGAAAGCTTTGGTGCGGAAACCACAAACTCACACGATTGATGAATACCGATCAAGGATAGACTCTCTAACTCACTTGACTTGATTATGAAAGTATAAATACCAGATAACGTACAGTCATCCAACACAAGAGTTTTCAGATTCGGAAATCAGGAAAACAGATCAACAGAGTTACTTGCATCATCATTAACAAGTTGTAACGTGAATGAAACACGTTTAATAGTTAGAGTGGTTAGAGCCGGAAAATCCCATGTCAGAGATGGACTGATTTTAAGCCCAAAATCAATGTTCAGAGAAAGGCGTTGGAGATATCGAGATCTAAGCAAAGATGAATCAAATCCGCCACGTCATGTTAGCTTATCACCCGAGAATTCAATCTTTAGCTTCCGGGTCTTGTGCGACATTGCATCGAGTATGATCTTTTTAAGAAGCCGAAGAGTGATTGAATTTGATCGGAACTCGATGGCGGAAAGCTCCGTAACGTCATCACGCTTAGATAGAAAGCGGTGCGTGAAATTGGAGAATTTAGACCCACTTACCTGATCGGGAGATGGACCGATCTCGAAGTTCAAATGCGGGTGCGATTTCCATGTATTTTTCCAGCTTTGTGATGGAAGACTACTTTGAACAACAGATCGAGTATCTATGAACGAAAAAATGTGATGGATCACACCATCTGGCAATCGGGTGATCCGATCATCGTCCGACAGTTCCCGAGCCATACGTCTAACCTTCGATGAGTTCCTCCGAACCATATTTTAGAGACAGATGCAATGATCCCCGATGGATTTCTGTAGGATCATTCGCACGACCAAACGAGTCGTTCAAAAGAGATCTCGTCCAATACAAAAGGCACAGATGTATCAGAGTTATTTCAGCTGATTTGCACAGATATTCACTTTAAACTGTCTCTATATTGATATCAGATCGTTTTACAATGTTGGAGACACTTCGGCAGAGCTTCGCTACCGGAATCGAATCGTTACCAATGAAATGGCACGACCTAGTATTTATAGATGTCTCATTTCGCACGAAACCAACTCACACGAAATGGCGATTTCGTGCGGAATGGCCAAAGCTCATTTCGTACGAAATGGTCACAAATACGTATTTCTCGTATTTCATGCCCTAATCTATCTAAACTAATACAAGACTCGATACAAGACAAAGTCGACAGACATATGCACCAACAGACTCCCCCTTGGATGTTGACGAAGTCTTCGGTGTTGAGTCTTCATCGTCTTCAATATTTATCAGTCTTCATGCTCTTCAAAGATTCTCCATTGTAAGTATCCTCTATCAATCTCTCTTCTCTTTTTCTCCCTCTCTTTAGCTTCACAGGATCAGAATCGCAACCTGGTTTTTGAGCTTTCTAATTCTCTTGATCAGGTCTCTTGATTCCTTAAGTTCTTCAACGTTAGCAGCTAGTATTGACACAGTACCAGAATCAAACACTGGCTCTAATCACTTCCTCTTGACTATCTTCAGACTCCCCCTTACAATAAGCTGGGATCGCAGTCTGGAATTCTCAATCTTCAGGCTTTGGATCAGAAATTTGGCTTTTATAACTCTTCACAGGTTCTAAGATCGTAACCTGGCTCTTTGAAACCACAGCATCCTCATGAATCGGGACCTGACTCTTTTCAAACTTCAATCCTACACATTCTCTACCTCACAATAAATTTCACAAATTTAACATTTTACAAATTTAGAAACCACATTGCAGGTATCATTCAGATTATGATTTTTACACTACTAATCTCTGATGAACCACTTGTAAAATATAATTTTTTATTTCAAAAACTAACTCTTCCAACCCTGTTGTTCGACATGTTTAGCACTCGGAAATTTTTGAAAATCAGCTCTTCATCATCAGTTGTCGAAAATCTTTTTGTATTTTTCAAAATTTATGCTAAAACACACTGAAAATATTTTTGGATTTTTTATTTTCGATGAAAAGCAATAAAGAAATATTTACAGACAACATTTTTGCGAGTTTGTGTAAGAGGATCATATCAGTTTTAAGACATATCACTAACACCATTAAGCTTTAAACATTTTAAGTTCTAAACGATTCACTTAGATTATTAGTATACTGATCCTCTTAAATTTTCACACAAAGTTCAACTGTTTCGAGATACGAGATTAGTGTTTTAAGCACTTAAACTCATTCGCATGTACCACCTCAGAATATACTCCCGTATCCAGACTTCTATATTCAGTCTTACAGGTGAGTGTACACTAATAATATCTGTAAATGGGTAATGCGAGACTATTAAAGCAATGCAAAGTATTATACGAGGACTAGGCTATTGCTTCCGCAAAATCAGAAGTCCTGGTATAATACCCCAGATATCACCACGCACAAAGACCTAGTATGTCAGAAATAGAAAGTCTTTCAAACAAGATTTCAGGGGTTACCATATATCCGAGAGATGTTCCCCACGAGATAAGTAAGTTATGATTTTAGGTTTATATCTCGAATACAATCTACTAAATGTATAAAAACCTACTTGCATATCATCCGTGAGACCGTTTATCATATTTGACTTTCCAATTCTTTAGCGTGTTGTGATAGTCCACTGATGTACTATCATTTCCTCTTTTTCACAACAAAACTCTTTTTCATTTTTCAATGTTTTTGGATTTTTCAAATTTTCTAACGTTTTTGGATTTTCTGAAAAATTCTTACTCCCCCTAAAATTTAAAACCATTTAAAGAAAATTTGACAAACTAACTATACAAATAAAGTGACAAACTGATGAGAACCCCCCCCCCTATCAACAAACTATTTTCCCATTATGATTTCAAAACACTTAAGTTTGTTTTAATCAAAATGGTTTTTCCGGAAAATTAGTTTTGTTGATTTTACAAACCACTTGTAGGTTAGGGTTCACTCATCACATTGTTCTATCTATCACTTGAAGATTCAATTTTCTTTTCTTTAACCACTTGTAAGATAGTTAACACAAGTACAACTTAATGTCCTTGATTAACCACTTGTAAGTCGAAATATCACAAACGTGAATTTCTCAAGAAAGATGCCGATTCCTGCTCCACGATTACCAACTTGGGAGCTCCGGCAAGTCTGGCTTTTCAATTAGAGAGATTCTCCCAAGCCTGACGGTCCTTGGGAGATTCCGAGTTATCAACACTCGGTTTCTTACCTTTCTTCTTCTTCTCATAGAATTCCTTTACCCCTTTGACCTTCTTGTCAATCATTTTTCCAAAAATATGTTTCACTTTGGGGTTAAAGGCCTTTTCAATATCAAATTCTTTCTTTTCAGAAAAGAATTGATTTGAAATCTCAATTTTTCCAACTTTTTGCTTAAAATTCTCAAGGTTTTTTATGCAATATAGTTGATAGTGATAGTTTTCACTATCCAAGGTTTTTTATGCCGGAGATCATTCATTGATCAAGGGCTTTTTCCTCGTTTAGATCCTTGTGTACATCATTGACATCATCTCTTATTAGTTCATACATTTGTTCATCAAACTAAGCACTCAACCTCACAAAAATCAGATTTGGTTACATTATCCTTATTATGATTTTTTACCAAAACAATGATGAACTATGTTTCGAAACCCCCAAATCTGTGCGATAAATTCTGTTTCGAAACCCCTAAAATGGCAATGGAACAATGTTGGTTATCTAGAGATGAACAGATCTGATGGAGATGGTGGGTGGTATCTAGCCGGAGATGGTGATGGTGGTTGATTTCAAGTGTCGTCATTGGTGGTGGACACGTGAAACCGATGAAACGCCGGCATGAAACTGGTGGGGTGGTGGTTATGGTAGGTGGCAGGTGGATGGTGGTGACGGTGGTTGAATGTGGTGGGAGTAGGTGGTGCTGGTGGTAAGGAAGTTATAGAGAGAGATTGAAATGTGATATATAGAGAGAGAAAGATTATGTATGTATATGTATAATCTTTTTTAAAGATGTTTAATGTATTTATTATTTCTATTTTTTATGATTATTTATTTTGATATTTAAGGTAAAATGACCAAGATACCTTCATGTGGGGTCTAATTGGTCAGACTTAACCATGAAAATCAACTGAGTTAGAGCTAAAGGACATAAAGGACATAACGTGTAAGGGTTTGTAAACATAAAGTATGTTTTCTGTAATTATTGAAGACAAAGCACACAGTTTGCAATAAGTGACATAATAAAGGACGTTTTTTGTAATTTACTCTAATTATTAATTTTTATATTGGCTTACTTTTTTTACTTTGACTTTGAGGTGAAAAATCACTTTTACATTTTGGTAAATTATTGGGCCATGTCTTTATTTTTTAAAAAGGCCCAATTTGTTGGGTTTTTTTTAACCCAATTGTTGAGTTTTTTTTAATGACAGATCAGCTGATATTCAAGAATCTTTACCAATGGTGTTTGTCCATATTTACAGAATTTGTATTTAGTATGGACTGAACCATAGACATCTCCAGGAGGAAACCTTAGTGGAAAACCCCCTGACCAACTGGGCTATACCATATTAGCGGCCCAATTGTTGTAAGTCATCTTCTTCATTATTTCTCACAACCGGTAGTGTTGACGCCCGGAAAACACAGTCGCGTTTATCTTAGTTTATCGCTTCTTTTCTCATCTCAAGTACTTTGTCTATACCGACAATAATTCTGAGAGTCAAAGTAAAGTGACTGAAGTTACTTACCGATATCAGAAGAAATTTGCCTTCAGTGTGACTGTGACTCTCAGCCACCAATTTCCCAGAAAAAAAAAAAAAAAACAGGCATCAGCAAGGTGTGTTGCTAGCCCACCCCTAGGGCCGGACTTGAAGGGGAGATTGAGATTGTTTGGGCATGTAACGAGGAAGTAGACGATGGCGCCAAAAGACAATTATTAAGAAAATAATATAACCAAAAGACATTGGTTAACACTTTAACAAATATATTAAGAAAAAGACACGTGGACATGAATAATAAACCAATAAAAAATTAGGCTCCGTACAAAATTGTTGAGATTTGTCATAATGAATAAACCAAATTCAAACAGAAGATTTGTCATTATGAAAAACAACATACCATATGCACCTTTAGAATAAGTACATTTTCACACTCCCGTGAAGTTCCCCCTTTGACTAACAAAGTTAAGTTTCTAAACATGTTTGTATAGGTTACAGAAAGCAAACTTTAAAACAAACCAAGACAGTGTTCAACACTTTAACATATATAAATGACCACAGAATAACAAAATGAGTACATCTAATACACCATAAACATGTATTTTAACTTTAAGCAATAACACCGGTGTCTAAAAACCTAAAAACGATTCAAAATCCATGTACAAATCGAACACTAGTTTTTATAAATTTTCTTTTGACCGGCTATCTCACACACAAGTCTTAAAACCTCACCTCGCCACACCTTGATACTACCAGGCTAGAAGAAAATTCAAAGAAGTAATTTTTGTACCAGTGGAAAGTTCAGTCACCGTATTAACGCCAAATTTCTTCACTTCCCTAATAATGTTTTGTATAGTAGTGTGGTTGGATTAAAATGGTAGCAGAAAACGAATAAAGCATATGTGCAGACGAAACATATACAGAAGATCTTCTACAAGCAACAAGCATGGCATTTCTGAAAACTAAACAATATGTCTAGACAACTCACTGTATTCTTGTCCACAACATGGTTAAGGACATATGAAATATTAAGCAAGCTAGACAAATAAAATTTATCCATGTAAGCGGTAAGACAGAGTTAAGGACATATGAAATGGTTCGATTGGCTTGTATTCTCTAGATTGATCTGGAGGATATTGCTACTTTTGGGCACATTCTCATGTCGGCATTAGGGGTGTGAACAAACCAAGCTGCTTGTGAGCCACTCAAGATTGGCTAGCTTTTTTAGAGCTGTAGAGCGGCTAGCTAAAACCTTTAACCGAGCCTTAGGCCAAGCTTCAGGTACCAAAACATAAACTGAAGTTCGTTCAAAGAAATGACATCCTTAATTTGATTCTCCACCTCTGTCAAAAAAAAAAAAAAAAACAAAGAGAAACAAGGGTTCAGAAGATAGAGAGGCTGCTTCCGGTGAGACCCCCAGCTCCAAAACCATAACCAAGACATAAGCTTCTGAAAAAAGGTAGAAACAAATCAAAAGGTAGAAACAAAAATAATAAAGATAAACACATAAATAAATAAGTATTTGTTAGTAAAACTCCGACACATAATAGGTGAAAACCTATAAAAAGCTATTTAGCACCTCATAGAAACTGAAAAATTAAGCTCATAAGACAAGAACCAAATCAAAACCAGGCCAAACTCCTAAATGTCCTTAACCTTAATCCTACATCTCCACGAAGTTCTGTCCTCAACCATGTCCTCATAGAGGTGCAAATCTGGCAAATCTTGCCTAATCCGCTCATCCCAAGTCATTTTCAGCCTGCCTCTACTCCTCCTTCTCTCTACAATGAGTGTTTCAACTATTCTAACCGGTGTATGTTGTCTGCCTCCTCCTGACATGCCCAAACCGTCTAAATCTCCCCTCCCAAATCTTGCCTGAAATACTAGCAACCCCTAAACCATCTCCTGACATGCCCAAACCATCTCAATCTCCACGAAGTTATGTCCTCAATCTCCCATCCCTCTACAATGTGAATACTCGTGTATCATCTTTTTTTACATATTTATTTTGTTACATGCACAAAGTATGAATATAATCTTTCTTGTTTGGATTTAGTATACAAATAGATTAGTTTGTATTCCATGCACATGTGCATATTAATGTGATTTGAATTATATTTTGTAAACATATAATATCAATAGTTTTCTTTTACATGCACATGTTCATAATATGTATATAATGTGACTGTGTTCGAATTTATTGTGAAAAACACATTAGTTTACATTCTACACACGTAACCATAATATGTACCTGTGCATGCAGCAGTTGCAAGTTTAATATAAAAGAATTTTGACTGACCTTACCAGCAACCAGACAATGATTTCTTCATGCTGCAGACAGGATCAAAACACTAATAACGGAACCGCAAAGGTGTTGGATTCGAATCGATATGAATCTTGAGAGCCGGAGAGCTGCGACTGAAATAATCGAAAACACCGGAAAACCCAGTCAAGGAATGCGGTAGCCAGTGGCCTGAAACCACAGTCAAACTCTGCAGACTTGTGAAAGGGCAATTTCGTCTTTCACACAATTCTGGGAACATAGAAAGAAGCTTCAAGGCTTCTAAGTTTATGGTAAGAGACTTTGCCTTATAGAGTTGTTGGAACGTCTTCATCATCAACCCAAGTAACATAGAATGCTCCTCAATAGATCTACTATAGATCGTTTGAAAATTTACTGTATTTAATGAATTGAGATCTTTGGCTGATAACGAAAACCGAGCAATGCCGTTATACGTGAACAATGAAAGCTTTGGTGCAGAGACCACAAACTCACACGAATGATAAATACCGATCAAGTATAGACTCTCTAACTCACTTGACTTGATTATGAAAGTATCAATATCAGATAACGTACAGTCATCCAACGCAAGAGTTTTCAGATTCGGAAATCGGGAAAACAGATCAACAGACTTACTTGCATCATCATTAACAAGTTGTAACGTGAACGTAACACGTTTAATAGTTAGAGTGGTTAGAGCCGGAAAATCCCATGTCAGAGATGGACTGATTTTAAGCCCAAAATCAATGTTTAGAGAAAGGTGTTGAAGATATCGAGATCTAAGCAAAGATGAATCAAATCCGCCACGTCGTGTTAGCTTATCACCCGAGAATTCAATCTTTAGCTTCCGGGTCTTGTGCGACATTGCATAGAGTATGATCTTTTTAAGAAGCCGAAGAGTGATTGAATTTGATCGGAACGCGATGGTGGAAAGCTCCGTAACGTCATCACGCTTAGATAGAAAGCGTTGCGTGAAATTGGGGAATTTAGAGCCGCTTACCTGATCGGGAGATGGACCGATCTCGAAGTTCAAATGCGGGTGCGATTTCCATGTATTTTTCCAGCTTTGTGATAGAAGACTACTTCGAACAACAGATCGAGTATCTATGAACGAAAAAATGTGATGGATCACAGCATCTGGCAATCGGGTGATCCGATCATCGTCCGACAGTTCCCGAGCCATGCGTCTAACCTTCGATGAGTTCCTCCGAACCATTTTTTAGAGACAGATGCAACGATCCCCGATGGATTTCGTTGTTCACGAAAGAAAGAAACGCAATGTAGAATGGGTTAGGGTGTGTGTGCCTTTGTGTTGGATAAAGGATTTGGAAGAAAGTGATTTGGAGCCCTAATTCTGTATAAGCGTTTGAGTTTTGGTTTTGGGGCTGCATATTGACGATTAGCAGTTTTATTTACTTACGCTTTGTAGCTCTGGGTTCATTGAACTTGGACAAATATGGATACCGTCGGAAATGTGCATATACCATGGATTATATTTGTTGTTCAATTTTTACTCGTTACTCAATACTCACACAAATCAGTTAATAGATCATCAAATATACAAAGATGGTTAGCCTTTACTCGACTTAATCTGCTAGTATTATTGTACTCGTAACTCCTTGAACTAAAACTCACAAAGCTACCACAAATGATTAAATTTATTATACAGAACTATTTATGCATGTTCTCGTTAAGGGAAATTTGCTAAAATTTATGAATATGAATAATGTAACATGAAGAAGATATTTGAAGTTGGATTATTCTTATCTAAAATTTATGAATAATGCAACCCAGTTGTGATACGAGGCCTGTGGACCAAGAATTAGCTCAGATTCAGGCTTAAAAAGCTGCACATGACCATGCTCTTATGCGGGAAGCAGGGCTTCCACCAGGTGGGTACATATCTGCTAACCCTAAAAGGGGAGGGGTCAAAATCAAGTATTTCAGGAAGAATAACAGAGCAAAACCAGTGGTCAAGTATGGCCCTATGCTTTCAGACCTTTGAATTAAGGGGTTTGTGGAAGAAACCCAACGAATCTCAGCAAAGACAAAAACGGGTCCATTGAGATGGGCTACAGTTATTGTGGCTAACTCTAATGCCCTAAATGGTGATGAACAAAGCGACGCTGGTGAAGCCCAGGAGCATACAAGTGCAGCGAATTCAGTGCATATGGATGAGGATGAACCGGTTTTAGTCCAACCTGTCTGTTGATGGGGTTTCGGATGTGGTAAAGAGTAATGGTTTAGTCGTTAACACAGGTCCTGACTCGAGCACTGATACGAGCTCAAACCCTGCTGTCCCGGTCCCTGCTGATGCTGCTAATGGTACAATTCAGGATGCCGGGGGGTACCACATCTGCTGCTGCTACAGTTTATCTATTAACCAGAAAAGGTCTTGTTGGGATAACCATAGGGCTGGAAGTCTTTCGTATGCTCAAATGATGAAGCAAAATGAAGAAAATGAAACTGTCAAGGAGTATTTCCCGCCAATCATCACTGCAGAGGGAAAAACTAGGATCATTATCACTCAAGATGATCTTGATGTATCAAAGCCCTGAAAATATTAGATGTGTCCCCATGACCACACCAAGTATCAACTCTGGCGTCGGGATCGTCTTTGCCAAATAATCAAACTCGTCTAACAGCAGCTATCAAAACCAGACACAATCACTACCATCCACCGACTCATGTGTCACTACTCGACTACTCGTCATGACAAGGGGATCGTGGTCGACTTTTTCCAAGATCCCAACATCACCAGCACCAGCACCGCATTGCTTGATGGAAGTTTCGGAAAAAACCCTACATATCGCCACCACCTACCTCCAGAGGCGGTCACCCAAAAATTAGTTGGACTTTATCCATAACAAGCAAGGCAGTGCGGGCACTGGAGCGAGACGCGACGGTGATGTGGATCTCCAACTAACATATGGTTCAGATGCCAAGAGTTGATGAAAGGCACAGAATGAGTTTGGCTGGTAGTGATTGTTTCCTAGGACCATATATGTCAATGGGAATTAGTCAAACAAGTTCGCAAGGATAAATATGAGAACTTGAGGGCTCCAATATATAAAAATTGAATAAGAAAAAGAAAATGAAGAAGACAAAACAGTAGTTTTCCTGACCATGGATGATACACTGACGACACCCTAAGGATGAATAAGAAAATATGAGTCTCAGACTTGCATGAAAATGCCTATCGTAGCATGTGAAATTGAAAGAAAACTGTATAAAATATACAAGGCTAAAAAACAAGATAAATTAAGAAACCGGATAAAACTAGATAAACTCAAAACAAATTAATAAAGTTAGCTATTTTATATTAATCTGATAGTGTCAACTGTCAAATGCAATGGTTACACGGTGCTTAGGTCCTTCAAAGCTAAGTAGTTAATGCGGTAAAATATCAGATATCGGTCAAGGACCTATATTTGAAATATCGGTTATCGCGGTGGGATGTCGGTAATTCTAAAATCATGCTAATTTTTATATATGCAATTTAACACTAATAATTCAGTACTCTCCTGCCATCAACAAGTTAACCTTTTGCATCTTGCAAAACACTAACAATTGTAGCAAGTAGGAACTAACTAAGACATAAAACACTAACAACTAACAATTAAGACTTAAAACACTAATAGCAACAATAAGAAGAAAGACGAATGGTAGAACTAAGAAGAAAGATACCGATATTGGGAAAATCGGTGATATACGGTTATATATCGGTCAATATCGCCGATATTATCGGTACCGATATTCTGCCCCGATGTCTCGGCAAGGGACCAATAACCGATATATCACTACATAGCTTCAAAGATAGAATGTATTAAGAGTTTGGGCATTCTGGTAACTGCAGTTTTATTTCTATCGCCATCGAGGTAAAAGGCTCAAGTATGTAAGGGAAGAGAAAAGGGTCTATGTGACCACACTAACATATGATATGGTCTCAAACTACAGTTCTATTCCTCCTGTTAACAGCAGAAAATTCAAAGTTAATAATAAACAGATTGAGATAAACCAAACAGACCCAAACAATCCAAATCGACAATGATATCAACTCAATTTAGCTTCTGAAACAACCTATAGTAACCGATACATTTAAAGGGATCCTAAAATACCTCAAATGGGAATCTAGGGTTTTTGGAGAAATTATCTTTAGGAAAAGAAACCAATCGAAGCCGCAATTTAGGAAAAGAAACTGATGAAACAATGGTTAACCGGGCAGGGTTAACTCACTGGTCTCGTCAAGAAGGGTTAATCCCTTCCTCTCGAGGATCGCTGGCCGGATCACCGGTGGGTTGATCTCCTGCACAAGGAAACAAACCGTGACTCGTAACAAGGAGGATGGGGTGGGGGGTGCTCCTTGTTACCACTCCGGCGTGAGAATCAGTAGTTTGCTTGGGAAGCAAAGTAAGATAGTAGTAGTAGTGAGAGAGTTGTGAAGAGATACCTCAAACCTGGTTTGGGGTTGGTATTTATAGCCGAGGGGTGAAGGAGGAGGTGGATGGATAGACTGACGGCATGCTGGTTGAGACGACGCCACGTCAGTCTGTCGCTTCCGTAGATCTGACAGGTGACTGCCATTGGTTCCACTTGCACTGTGGTGTCAGTCCCACTTGTTGAGCGTATAGGATGCGGTGCTAGCCGCATCGCTGTCTGCGGTAACATCTGATGTTATCGCGTCTCTTGCTAGTGATCAAGAAATACGCGAGATGCGGTGCTGGCCGCATCGTCGCCTGTGGTGACTGTTGCTGTTATCCAGCTTCCTTGTATTGATAGAAGTGTTCACTGGACGCGGTGCGAGGCCGCATCGCTGTGAATACTTCCGTTTTCATACACCAGATGTGATGCTATGTCGCATCACTCTACCGTTCTCATGTTCCATGTAAGTCCTCCTTCGTTACTAGATAGATTGGATTCACCCCTTGTGTCGATGCGTTCTCGCATGGGCACAAGTAGGTTGTTAACTGGTGGGGGTTTTGATAAGGATAATGGTCACTCGCGGTCGATGCTGACGCGAGATCTGGGACCATACCCCTTCAAGTCCCCCCAGTCTAGTGTTGCTGTCACATACAAGTTGTATGTGGGAGGAGTACTGGACTATGGTGTTTAGAAGGTAGTTTGGAGTCTGGAGAAGATCCTAGACCATGTGGATGGTCTTTGCTGTTTGTAAATCAAGCTGGAGGTCTGGAAGGGTCTTTTGACGCCTCTTCCGTACCGGTGAAAATGTTTCGTCTGATGCGAAATTCTCAGCCTTTGGCTGGTTGCCACCTGTTGGTGTGCTGAACCAACTGTAGGAATTAGTTGGAGGAAGTGTACAAACTTCGAACCAATCTTTGAGATGTGGTTGAAGGTGTGCACAAACTTCGACCCAACCTTTGAAGTGGTGAATGAAGAAGAGAGCATGTTGTTCCCATGATTGGATATCTAATGATGATTCCTTTCGTGGGGTGTTCATGTTCTTCACATTAGCTCTCAAGTAACCACACGTCCTTTGCGGTTACCTCGTTGCTTGACATTGTTGGCCACGGTTGTGGGAGCAACGTTGGGCACTTGCGTCATTGTTGGCCATGTTTGGTCGAACAATGTGATTCTGGATAACGGTCAAATAAACATGATCATAGGCATGGTAATGCCCATCATTGTTTATTCTATCCAACGTACAAGTAGGGTAACAAAGTCATAAGCAGACTTGTTACCGCTTGTTCGACCGCTTGTTGTTCGACAAGGGCTATTGTGATTATTAGGGATCTCGTCCGCCTCTCTTCCTTAGGCACCTTCCTTCCCGCTCCAATACCGAGGAGTTTTCCTTGGAGTAGTTTCGTTCCTCGATGTGGAGTTAGTTGTGGCTCCACCGTAGCAACCATTTCCGGAAGCTATGGTTATGTCCGCAGTGACTCATGAGTGTCTGCGGCTTTGCATTCCCATATTCGCTCGAAACGGGTGTGTTGCTCGGATGTGGCTCTTGAAGGTTCAGGAGTCAGGGTTGCTGATGTGCGCGTGCGTACATTCCCTTCCTTCTTCACGTTAAAGAAGGTGTTCATGTACCCTCTGCGGTTGTGAACCGGACAGGAGGGATTTGAAGCTTGAAGAGAATGAAGGCAATGCGGTTTACCTGTATCTGAGATGCGGTTCAGTCCAAAGAACAACGCTGGTTCTGAGTATCTGACACACCTGAACGGGCTCGTGTGTGTCATTTCCGCATATTCCACGTGTGCTCGTGGGTAGTGCGGAAAGGTATTATACCCCCTTATAGTGTGAAGACATATATTTTGCCTATTTTTAGGGGTATGTAAAAAAAACGATATGCGGTATGGGTTATGGTGCGGGAACCAGAGAAACCGCATACCGCTTGCAATTGGATAAGGTAGTCGCTTTTTGTTACATACGTGGCTGAGCGCACGTGTGAGTTGGTGGAAGTTGTTGAGATTTTCTGGCATGTGCTGAAATGAAAGGACATTTGCACTGCCCGAGGCATTAAATGCACTGTAGCAAGGAGTGTAAACGTCTCTTATGCCAGGCGCGTGGGCGGCCACGCGCGCGTGATAACCGTCAGCGAAAACGGCGCTTGACACGTGGTGTCGCGCAATTCGTTCTTTTTGAACGTGATGATTCGTTTTCTCCCTCCGCATTAATTGCGATGGGTATATAAGGGGAAACCGTTCGTGGTTTCCCCTCACTTGTTCGAAATTTCAAAAATTTGCCGGTGAGAGAAACCTTTCCTTTGTCTTCTCCGACGATATTTGTTGAAAATTCCGGTGAGGTTGTTAGTGTACATCTTTTATATTCTTGATGGCTGAACCGTCAAATCCACACAATGTGGAGGGTGAAAACCCGGAGCCTTCATCGCCGGTGGTGGCGGAGGAAGAAGAGGGGGGAGCCGCCGGTGGTGGTTTACCGGAGTTAAAGTGGACCAAGAAGACCTTTGATCGTCTGATTCTTGATGTCCAAATGCCCCCTGAATATGGGGCCTGCTACCCATCGGAGGGTGACACCGGTGCCGATGCTCCGGCCGGTTACGTGACCATGTGGGCAGACTTTTTTGGTGACTGTAATCTCCGGTTACCTTTGACTGTTTTTGTTGTCGAGGTTTTGGAGTGGTACAAGGTCCACATTTCTCAACTGAGTCCGTTTGGTATGATCCGGATTCGAAATTTTGAATTCACCTTTCGTGCTCTTGGCATAGAGCCTACCGTTGGAGATTTCCGACGGTTTTATCAAATGACGGTGTCCTTGGGGTTCTTTTCCTTCCGTCAACGAGAGGGTAGTCCCAAACTGATAACTCCTCCCAAGGGGATGACGAAGTGGAAGATGAAGTTCTTTTACATCAAGGCTGCTGCCATTGTTGCAAATATGACGTTTCGGAATGTGACCGAGACGATCATAGCAGAGACCATTGCGGTCCCAAGTTTGAAGACGGTGGAGTGGTTTCCGCGGTTGCAGACCATTGAGTCTGTGAAGTTGAACAACACACAGTTGTGGGTGTTGCGCATGATGCTGACAAGGAGGAACAAGAAGTCAAAGCCCGTGGTGCGGGAGAAAAATAGCTTTTATCCATAATAATTAATAAGTTCTTGTTCCACCTTCAAATTCAAATATATGGATTTCTAGAGAGTTTACATTCTCATCCTATTGAACATTGATACACCGTCACACCAGGAATAATGAAAATTTTCTACCTTGAATTTACCAAGATTGATGACATGTCAAAGTTGGTATATCAATAAATATGATGAGGATTAGAAACAATCTGAAATCATAGTATTTAAAAGTGAAACAAGGATCCAAATTAGAAAGGGTCCGGCTAGTTTTTGGCGAATGTGAAGGTCGTAGGTGGCAGCTATGTGTATAGTTTGTTTGGAATCAACCTACAAGCAAGGCCGTGCAGGCACTGAAGTGCGACACGTTGGTGATGTGGATCTCTAAGTAAAATATGTTTCAGATGCCAAGAGTTGATGAAACGCACGGCATGAGTTTGGCTGGTAGTGATTGTTTCTGTGTTTTGTCAGCTGGTTTGATCATATTGTCAAAACTCATATATGCCACCGAGAATTTATCAAAACACTAATTGATAAAGTTAGCTATTATATATGAATCTAATAGTGTCAACTGTCAAATGCCATGGTTACAGGGTGCTTAGGTCCCAAGTATGTAAGGGAAGAGAAAAGATCTATGTGAGCACACTAACATATGATATGGTCTCTGTAGGTCCCTTTTCGCGGAGGATTACGAACCTAAACCTTGTTATACAAACCTGCTAGCGAGTGCGGAATCCAAGCTAGCAAGCAAACCGAGTTAGTAGCAAGTAGAGAAACAAACACACGAGTTCACCGATTAACACAACTTGTATTAATGCAATGAGGGTTCGGTTACAAGCTCAATGTTTACAGAAATGTTCTATAAACTCTCAAAGTGTGTGTGTGAGTTCTGGACAGAATGCTCTCAAGGCTCTCTATCTCTCGGATGTGCAAATGGCAGAACTTCAGAACTCAACACATGCATGGGTATATATACCCAGCTCAGCAGGTCTGCTCGAAGGATTCGATAGATGGTCCGAAGGATCATCTATCGATCACAACATGTTCGAAAGATGAGCATTGACCTCGAAGGATCATCCTTCGAGGTCTAATCAGTCGAACCATATCTTTCGTGCACCTCGAAGGATCAACAGCATCCTTCGAGGATCTATCCTTCGATCAGAACATCTTTCAACTGTTGACTAAGTCAAACCAGGAGGACGGTTGACTTTGTCAACTTACAGGACTGACAAGGACATCGTTTACATACAGACCGAATACAGACAAAGTACAGACACAAGTGCACCAACAAACTCCCCCTTGGCTGTAGCTTTGTCTTTATCTTCTATGGTTGTAGACTCGTCTCGTACTTCGACGGTCTTGGGCCTTCGAGTTATCAAAACTCTGATGTCCTTTCAAGTCTTCAAAGTCGGAGGATCTTCAAAGTCTTCACGTCTTGAAAGCAGAGAGTGTATCAACAAACTACCCGTATCATGTAGGAAGTGTGTTGACAAACTCCCCCTTAACATAAGCTCCCCCTTGAGTTATGCTCGTGAAAAGACTTTATCTTTATGAAGTGAGATCCTTGTGGTGTTGATGATGGCCAGCGGCAACTCGATCATCTTCATCTTTTGAGTGCCTTCTCGTCATGTCTTCATTCCAGAGCTTGTCATCGACCATGTTCTCCTAGCCTTTAGAATCTGCACATGCAAGAAATCTAAACGCGTAATGAGAACAACTGCTTGGAATATAGTATATAAACAAATGACACACGAATGACCATGTCATAATCAAACACCGTCCGACAGTTTGAAAGTTTAATAAGTTTGTCAATTTAAGTCTTTAACTTTCAAAACCATGCAAATTTCGACCGTTTATGAAGATTTAGTCAGTTTGGTTTTCAGTCAGGTTTCAGGTAACGAAGACTCGAGCTCCAACATCGTACGATCGAAAATAAAGTAGAAAGAAAATCTTTTTGGCTTTTATAAAGTTTATATTAAAACACGCCTAAAATCTTTTTGGTATTTTTGAAATTAAAAGACAACAAGTTAAAATCCTTTGAGTGTTATCAAACGACATCACCGCTAATGTCGTGCTGATATGCACCAAACGACGAAACTGTTTAAAAGAAATAATAAAAGTTAAGCAGTAAATAAATATATACAAACATTCTTTTTGCGAGTTTCGAGGGTAAGAGAATCATATCAGTGTACGGTCATGCCAAAACACTCTTGTTGTTCAGTTAGTTAACATTAAGATAAGCATCCTATAACAATTATCGGTATTGTTGTCCACTTAAGCTCAACTTATCAGATGTAATCATGGCGAGGGGATACGTTAAGGTATGATTTATACTTACCGACCGGTGTTCATCCACATCACGACACATTCCCGTATCAAGGTATGCACGAGAGTTCATCTTACCGGTGAGTATACCGATTATCATCTGTTTGACCGTATAAGCTGTGAGATACTCACTTATTTTGATTTGAAAACAAGCCCTTTGTGATATAATCACTTATTGATGAGGAACTTGATTTTCGTATGCATGAGGGCACAGGTGCAAGTCCGTGAACAGGTCAGTACTTCCGTACAGCAGAGAGACGAACTTGACACCCGGAAAAATGTGATATTTTTATCACTTATTTGTTTTGGACATGTGATTGTTTATCACTTATTGAGGTCGAATGCAGTATGTAATATGTACACGTATGTATAGTATCATGGAAGATCTAGACTTGCGTCCCCGTTATTTTTCGGTAAAAGATACAACCATGATACCCAGATGATAAGCAGCATAAAGACCGAATATCTCAGAACCTCGGCAATCTATCAAACGAAATTTCGGTACTAAGACCATATGCCAATGAATGGTTCCCACCTGGTCTTCAGTCGATTAAGATTTATATCACCCTGCACACTTTAAAATGATTGTGAGCCTACCGATACATCTTATATAGAGCTGCTTATCGTTTTTCATTTAAGGTTTAAAGAGGCTTGGATAGACCACTGATGTACTATCATTTTCTCTTTTGCTCGCCAGGAAACTCATTTTTGTTTTTCTATTGTTTTTGTGTTTTTGAAATTTTTCGATGTTTTTGGATTTTCAGATTTTTGGATTTACTCCCCCTAAAATCAATAAACTAAGACAAAATTTTAAAACACAAAGGTATTTACAAAAATGACTTTCCGATGTTGGTTTACTCTTGTGCTTGACCTTAATGCCGTTTACCAAAATTTAGTTTTATCAGAAAGGATTTAACAAATTTTGGAAAAATGAGTTGGCATGTCGGTAAGCGGTGCGGACCATGACAACATTGATGAGTTTCATATTGAAACAATCACTTGTGAGGTGATATCCGAGATCAACGTGTCAGGTCAAAGAGTGCTGTACGAGATAATAACAATTCACAAAGCAGTTAAAATATCGACAAGTATAGGAGAGATTAAGAATTTAAAGGCGTATCCTGCAACTGTTCCGTGCATTGCAAGGAATCTAAGCACTCTCCCAACTGGATATCCACCCGGTGTGGACTTCAAGGTCGAATTTGCAACTACTGAAAAGTCTCTTAACAGCAACAAGCTCATAAACCTCCGGGTCCGGCTGGTCTTCCACATTTCACCAGCGAAGGTCTTTGACTTTCTCTTTCAGAAACGGTGTGCGGATGTTCAATGCACTCCAAGGCATCGACACACATTTCACTTCATTCGTTCCTGAGGACCCGATCAAAAACCAGAATGACCAAATTTTCGGCACGTTCTTCATTTGGTCGAATTTTGCAACTTCATTCAGCCACATTTTCTTTTTCTTTCCTCCCTCTCCATCAAAGGCAACAATTTTTTTTTTTTTTTGTCGCCTATCTTGTGCAAGGACATCCCACTATCAACAATCCTAAGACTATCAATAGTTCCTCCTGGAACTTCCTGCACACTCATTCAGAGATTAGTTGGAGAGAGGGACCCAAGCCATTGTGGTCTTGGGTCTTCCATTTTCATCAATGACAATAACTTCTTGTCTTTGATGGTTTGTAAATTGTGATGGTCCCCCTGATTTAGTAACCGATTTAGGTTTCCAAGTCTGTTTTGTTTTACCAGTGTCTTTCTTTAATATTTTAACTTCTTGATTGTTTGAAGTTTTAGAATTTTCTGGTTTTACAGCAACAGATTGTTTTTGAACCACATCAGTTTTAATTGCCTTTTCAATTTTCTTGACCTGTTGCCTTTTCTGTTTCTTTTCCCTTTCTTTTACAAGTCGGGGATCTTGTTTTGTGGAAACAGTTGGCTTATGGTCAGTTTTGCCACGAGGATCATCAACCTTTCCTTTTAATTTATGAAGATATGGACAATTACGAATAATATGTCCAATGGTTCCACATTCAAAACATGATCTTCGTTCAACAAACCCCGAAGAATCATATGATCGTCTAGCCGATGATGTTGAACTTTGTGAACCCGAGGTACCAGGTTTTGAACTGCTTGGTTCATTTCTTTTCTCGACAATAGCTTTCTTGACAAAATCTAAGTTAGATTGGTTTTCAAACTTTTCAATTTTGTCTGTTCCCGTCGATTTCACAAAGTTAACAGTTTTCTTCTTCTTTTGATTCGGCTTCTTTTGCACTGGAGCCGGTGCTTTACCTTTGGGTTTGGTGTGATTTTGCTGTGTTGGCACTGTTGGCAATTTCTTGTTGCCAAATTGCTTTCGGATTTCAGCTTTTGGAATAGGAGGACACTGTGTAACTGTAACTTTAGGTCCTGCCTTTCCCAAGAACTTACTCGTCGAATTCTCAAAGACTTTACAGATTAAGGATTGATTAACATTCTTAATGGGAAAATCTTTGTCTGAGTAAATTTTATCATCACCAACTAGAGTGTACAGCAAATTCACACTCTCCGACTCCTTCTCAGACGAGGACTCAGTTGCAACAGTCTTAGCGGGTTTGACAGGGGGATGACATAGAATGTGATTCTCAAGAGGTATGTCCTCATTTTTGACTACCGCATCAGACTTTGCTGGGACAGTATCATCAGATTCATCATCAGACGAATCAGCATCCTCAATCACAACTGGAGGATCTTGATTCTGTTCAGCACTCACAAATGTATCTGCTGACACATCTGAATCTGAGGATACTTCCTTTTGGTATCCGAGTCCTGCAGCGAACTCCTTAACATCTAGAGGCACGGAAGGTTCAAAGAAAACCCTGTCCTCTTCATCAGGCATGGCATCATAATTGTGTCTGACTGGTGGTGGACATTTTTTGTATCCTATGCATGTGACATCCCGTTTTTCTTTCTGAACGTCAATGATGTGATCCAACACATAGCTAGAGCTCAAATAACTGTCTAGCTTAAGCTGGATCGCATCACTTTCAGTTTTGACACAAGCCATTTCCTTTTGCATCATCTCAAGGCGAGATATATACAAATTAATGTCCGTTTGTTTTCTGGAAACCATTTTAGTCAATTCAGTTTTATCTTTCTTTAAAGTCTCAATCATTGACTTAAATTCTTTTTCATGGTTTTCATAAAACATATTGGCTTCTGTGCATTTTGAAAGATCCACAGTCAACTTCTGATTGTGGATGAATGTCACATCATATTTTTCTTGCAAAGCCTCGTGTTTGCTTTGCAATGCACACCACTCAGCATTCAAGGAACCATGTTTGTCTTGCAAGTCAAACAAACTAGCTTGTATAGCATCATGTTTGGCTTGCAACTCAGACATGTTTGCCTCTAACTCAGCACATTTAGCCTGCAAGCTATCACAGTTATCACAGTTTACAGCAATGGGTTCATCGACACATACCTGACTTGAAGAACTGTCGACATTAGCCATAAAGGCTGAATGGAGAGAAGACGAAGTACAAGCAGCTTGATCCATCAGAACAGATCTTCTTTGAGTTTCTGCTGCAGCTTCCTCCAAAAGTTCATCAAAGTCAACATCATTCGAAACATTAAATGTCTCACCCACATGATCATCACCTGACCCAGATGAATCTTCATCAACACTCCTGCTGTACCCAGAAGAGTCTTCATCCTCAGAAGATTCACCACCACTGGCGGAAGATTCTCCACCACTGGTGTTAACTACATCCTTCACAACTCTAGCAAAGCAAGCTGTACCATTAGGAGCATCACCACCAAACTGGATTGACCAGTCACAACCTTCATCCATCTGAACTACAAGTGCCCGGTTGGCTTGATTGTTGACAGGCACTAATGTACGTTCATTATTTCTGTTCTGGTTCTGCTGGTTGCCCTGGTTTCTGAAGGGGTTCTGGTTTCCATGCTGTGCTGGCTTTGCACATTCCCTCTTGAAGTGACCCCGTTCACCACAGTTGAAGCACTTTACAGCTTGTTTATCGAACCCATACTTGGTGTCTCTCTTACTTTCCAAGCTGGTTCTTCCAGTACTTTCCATCCAATCCTTTGCTCTTCTTACAGCACTTGCAAAGGCCCACTTGATATCCATCAAGTCCATCTCTTCTTTATCTATCTGCCGATAGTCTTCCTGTGTCAGATTAATGTTGCCAATCTGACCTTCTATCAACCCACAGTACGCGCTCACTATAGTGTTAAGTAGCTCCATGTGTTCCTTGGCTACTTCTACACTGACTTTGGAGAAGCTTGAAGTGTCGAGCTGTACTGTATTTGGCTTTGATTGTTGACCAGCAGATGATGTTCCTCCATAACATGCACGTTGTTGTTGAGCAGGAGGAGGTGGAGGTGGTTGGATTGGATTTCCAAATATGTCTGTGGTGGGAGGTGGCTTAACAGGAACTTGTATTGGATTGCCAAAACAATCTGTACTTGTCACAAACGCCGTTTGAATTGGAGCATGTGAACCAGTTCTTGCAGACGAAGAGCTGGAAGTTCCATAATACACTTCTGGATTCTGTGGCAATGGAACTCTCTTCGCCTTCAATGTTTCCTCCTGATCCTTGTTTTCCAAAAGCTGCACGAAGTCGTTAAAACTTGTAGTTCTCAACGCTCCGTTATACTTAAGGATTTCCAAGAAACTACTCCATTGAGGAGGTAAGGCATCAGCAAACTTCTTTACCACCTCTGCTTGAGTTGTTGTAACTCCAAAATTGTTCAACTCAGTAAGCAGATGATAGAAACGACTTTTCATGTCTCCCAGAGACTCCTTATCCATGCAAGCGAAGCTGTCAAATTCTTTCTTGAGTAGATCATGACGCAGCTGACGTGTTGCTTCATTCCCTACTCCTCTTGTTTTCAACCCGTCCCACAACTTCTTAGTTGTCTTGAAGCTGACGAACTGGTGATAAATATCCTTGCTCAAAGCCTGGGTGAGAATGGCGTATGCTTTCTTTTCCAGATCATACGTTTTCTTTTTATCTTCTGGAAGATCAGCAAATGATGCAGTCTCTGAAGCAACAACCTCTATGGCTTGATCGAAATCTGTGGTGAAACGTATCCACAGTTCCGTATTTTGACCAAGAACATATGTTTTAAACCTCTCAGCCCATCCTGGATATTCATTCAAACTCATCAGTTTTGGGGGTCGATTCAAACTTCCTGTTTCGCTTTCGCTTAATAAGATACTTTGTACACTCGGAGTTTGACCCGTTACTAATGCCCATTGATTTGATGGTAAAGCATTTGCTTGTGAAGATGTAGATACTGGAGATTCGGCCCATGATGGTGATAGACTTGTACACGTGTATTTTCCACTATCAGGAGCCGGTGTACCCCACCATGAAGGAGTAACTCCTGAACTTGTATATTTACCACTATCTGGAGCAGGATTCCACCAATTCGGATTCATGATTGATAAGCAAAATAAATGCTAAGTGAATAATCCGAGAGATCACACAGCCGAACGATCCTGTTCGAAAGATCTGAAATCACAGAAACTTGTTAACAATAAACAGACCACAATCGAAAGATCAACTACTGTTCGAAGGATCAACAGTACTCGAAAGATTACTGTTGAGTCTTGAACAATAATTTCGAAAGATTCAAGAACTCGAAGGATTCCCTTTTGAAAGATCCTTATCTTTCGAGTCAAATCCCTATCTTTCGGACACTTATCTTTCGAATAGCTAACTTCCGAAGGATCACACTTGTTCGAATGATCAACAGTGTTCGAAGGATCACTGTTGACTTTCGAGCACTGGCTTCGAAAGACTCAAAATCTCGAAAGATTCACACTTGAAAGATCCTTATCTTTCGAGATAAAACAACTATCTTTCGAAACGATTCCCTGATCGAAAGATATGTTTCGAACTTCGAAGGACTACTCGAAAGATGTTTATCTATCGAGCTGTCACTGATCGAAGGATTGTCTTTCGATGTCGAAGGATATCTTTCGATGTCGAAGGATATCTTTCGAATGAGCACTGACACACTGACACAGATATGACGGGTTGGTGAAAAGGTGATTGGTTGGTAAGTCAACTTTCGGCAAAAGGGTATGGCAGGCTGACAACAATCTTACCAACCAGGATTTGAAATAAACTATGCCAAAAATGGATAATCTTATCTTCAAACCAGTCACCGGAAGTTTAACCGGAGCTTTCGCCGGAAAACACAAAGTTACTCAAAAACAAGTTTTCAAGTTACCCAACCTCACTTTAAACACTCCCGGTTAGTTTAGACACGTTTTTACTCAAAGAAAATGCAAGAAACCAAGTAAAAACAGGTGCAAAACCAAGTGTTTCAACACACCAAAACTTGTAAAAAACCCGGTTTTAAACAAGGTAAAGAGCCAAGCTCTGATACCACTTGTAGGTCCCTTTTCGCGGAGGATTACGAACCTAAACCTTGTTATACAAACCTGCTAGCGAGTGCGGAATCCAAGCTAGCAAGCAAACCGAGTTAGTAGCAAGTAGAGAAACAAACACACGAGTTCACCGATTAACACAACTTGTATTAATGCAATGAGGGTTCGGTTACAAGCTCAATGTTTACAGAAATGTTCTATAAACTCTCAAAGTGTGTGTGTGAGTTCTGGACAGAATGCTCTCAAGGCTCTCTATCTCTCGGATGTGCAAATGGCAGAACTTCAGAACTAACTCACACATACACTGCATGGGTATATATACCCATACACAGCAGGTCTGCTCGAAGGATTCGAAAGATGGTCCGAAGGATCATCTTTCGGATACAATGCTTTCGAAGGATCAGGAAGGACCTCGAAGGATCATCCTTCGAGGACCATCAGTCGAAGCATATCTTTCGAGGTGATCGAAGGATCTACATTATCCTTCGATCACTCAACCTTCGAGCCAGACAACTTCCAACAAGTTTACTTACTGTTGACTGAGTCAAACCAGGAGGACGGTTGACTTGGTCAACTTACATGACTTACAAGGACATCGTTTACATCGTGACCGAATACAGACAAAGTACAGACACAAGTGCACCAACAGTCTCAAACTACAGTTCTATTCCTCCTATTAACAACAGAAAATTCAAAGTTAATAATAAACAGATTGAGATAAACCAAACAGACCCAAACAATCCAAATCGGCAATGATATCAACTCAATTTAGCTTCTGAAACCACCTATACCGATACATTTATAAGTACCTCAATTGGGAATCTAGGGGTTTTGGAGAAATAATCTTTTGGAAAAGGAACCAATCGAAGCCACAATGTATGAAAAGAAACTTACAAGAAATTATGTGTTACTTAAGAAATAATCTTTGGCAGCATGTATCATCTCTTTTGCTTCCAATTGCTGTGATTACACCAAAAAAACTGTTGGAACAATAATCAAATGCGTCACCTTAATTGGGAATCATAGCATTCGAGTGGGTTGTTGTGTTGCGATCAAATCAAGAAAAAAAATCACCGGCAGATGGAAAAGGAGTGTAAAGTGTTGGTGGCCGGAGATTCATTGGCAGGCAATGTTTTAAAATTCGGTATTTTACACACACTGTACCGGGTTGGGCTCGTCAGACGTTTAAAATTCGGTGTAAACCTTGTGTAAAATTTCGGGCTTTCAAAATTATTTTCTTTTGGAAGTAATTTGTTAACCGATACTTAAACGTAATCCGTTTAACGCGACGTACACTCCGGAACAAGGACATAAGCCACACATACCCTAAATACCCTTTACATAACTTAGAAATAAGTTTCGAAGGGTTAGGAATGACAAAAACACGCTTATTCAAGTTCAGGGACTATTTCCGACAAACTACGAAAGTCTGTCGATTCTCGTATTTCAAAGTACGAACCTCACACACGAATCCAAATATTTTTGTACTCAATAAAATCTTATATTTTATTGAGGAGAATGAAAAAATATCATTCGTTGCGAAATTTGGATCATTTTCGTGATCGTTAAAGCGTTTTACGTATTTTTACGAAACACACAACCATACAACCGAACGAACCGACATCCACGACATTTCCGGACATAATTCAAGTCACTTACGCTTTATATATATCAATAACCGATATCTCGGCAAGGGACCAATAACCGATATATATCAGGATCTTAACTACAAAGCTTCAATGATAAAATGTGTTGAGTTTGGGCATTCTGGTAACTGCAGTTTTATTTCTATCGCCATCGAGGTAAAAGGCTCAAAGTTAATAATAAACAGATTGAGATAAACCAAACAGGCCCAAACAATCCAAATCGACAATGATATCAACTCAATTTAGCTTCTGAAACAACCTATAGTAACCGATACATTTAAAGGGATCCTAAAATACCTCAAATGGGAATCTAGGGTTTTTGGAGAAATTATCTTTAGGAAAAGAAACCAATCGAAGCCGCAATTTAGGAAAAGAAACTTACAAGAAATTATCTTTTGCTGCATTGATCATCTCTTTTGCTTCCAATTGCTGTGATTACACAAAAAACTGTTTGAACAAGAATCGAATACGGTACCTGAAGATACGAATAGGGTGGCAGGAGAAGCAGTCTCATGGGTGGATATTCAGATATTCCTGTTCGTTTGTTAAGAAAATGCAGAAGCTTGTAAATTGTTCACAAACAATTGTAGAAGAAATTTGTGTTTGTGTTTGTGTTCGTTCGTTCGGTAAGGAATTTTAGTTGTTTGTAAACACCGGTTAAAACACACGAACACAAACGAACATTAGACGTGGAAAAAAGAAAAGAAAAAGAAGCACCATTAACATTGAACATCCGAGACAAGTAGTTAAGCAGAACCATTAAAAGATAAATCAAGAATTTAAGATACAAGAACTCTACTACGAACACCATAAATCAAGTTTAGCTAACTTAAACACAATTATTTAAAGTTGCTTAGATATATCCCATAAAATGTCTTTAGTGTCCGACTAATTCATATGTTTAGATAACAATTTACATTTTACTATTTTTTTAATATATTTATTTATTAACTAATGTTGGAGGGGGGGGGGAGGGATTAGGGAAAGTAAAACTTAAGAGTGAAAGTGAAATATTAAAAAACATTAATTTTTGAACAAATTAACATAAATAGACGAACACGAAGGCAAGTAAACAAATGAACATGAACGAACATATTACCGAACATTCACGAACACAGTCGAACGAATGAGAGATGTGTTATGTTCGATCATTTAGTTATCGAACGGAATATCTTATTCGTGTTCGTTCATTAATTAAACGAACTTCTCGCCGAACGGTTCACGAAGCTGTTCGCTGAATGTTTTTTTTTTTTTTTTGGGGGGGGGGGCATTAGGGAAAGTAAAACTTAAGAGTGAAAGTGAAATATTTAAAAACATTAATATTTGAACAAATAAACGAACACGAAGGCAAGTAAACAAATGAACACGAACGAACGTAAACGAACATATTACCAAACGTTCACGAACACAGCTGGACGAATGAGACATGTGTTCGTGTTCGTTCATTTAGTTTTAGTTTATCGAATGAAATATCTTGTTCGTGTTCGTTCATTAACTAAACGAACTGTTCGCTGAACGTTTGGTTCGTTTACAACCCTAAATTTATCTAATTATTTGTCACGCCGAGACGCATTTGAATTCACGGTTGTAATGCCTGAAGTTGATTAGGGCGAGTTGTATGATGTCGTCCTCCCCAAGGTCACCACCCGCATTTTTCATCGTGGTGTGCACCATCTCGAATCTTTCACTATCCAAACTGTAACAACCTGAACTTTTGATTGTTCCTACCTTACCCTTGTTTCATTTCGTAAACACGTGTACTCCGAGATTTGATTTATGCCAAGGGTTAAACTATATATTTTAAACGCATTTCACATCACTATTTATCACATTTCATCGCATTTTACACGCTTATTACTTGAACGCTTATCGCAACGCAAACTCAACGCAAACTCAAAACGCGGATTTATTATATTATTGTGTTATTGTGTGTTACTTGTTTAATTATGTTATATGTTGTTATACGCTCAAACGCAAACTCTCGCAACTCGATTTATCACAACGAAACGTAACACAACGCTACACGTAATATATCGCTAAAATACTTAACATACTCGAACTAACTAACGCAACAAAACGCACCAAACGAGCATCCTACACGCGAAACGGTGAACTTCCTCACCAAACTGGCCCCTTCGAACGAAGCCAGCAGCTTCGTACGAAGGCAGCCAGTTTCGAACAAAGGCTGCCAGCTCCTCTATAAATACCTAGTCCCTTCTCCATTTCATTCATTGCTGCCATTTCGCTCCCGAACTGCTGACCTTCGATTTTCAAGTAAGATTTATCATATTCGCAAGTTACACAAAGTTTTCCACTACAATTTTTCACGAGATTCATCTCCGATTTCATCCAAACTTCTTTCTTTTTAAAAAAAACCTTCAACTTTTATGAAGATCTACATCTTTTCGCCTAAAACTTCATCTTTTTCATCTAAACTTCATCTTTTTCATGAAAACCTTCATCTTTTTTCATCAAATCTTCTTATTTTATCACGGATCTACACTTAACCGAGTGTATTGGGCCTAGCTTCGGCTTCCCAAGATAGAAATCTACAGATTTCACACTCACTAAGTGTTAGATCTAAGTGAAAACCCTTTAAAACCCTTTTTAAACTCGATTTTTACACAAAAACGGACCAAAACCGACACATATTTCGCTCACTGGATAGTGGAACGAAGTGGTGTCGAAACCGTCTTGAATAGGACTCGAAAACACATCTGATTCAGACAAAAACACAGCTCCGAACGCAAGAAACATCCACTTGTGAAAACTGGACTGTTCTGTGTGAAGCCCGACTTCGTACGAAGGCACTGCCTTCGTATGAAGGCACTGGTTTCACACAATCCAGCCCAAGTTCTCACCTGTGACTTGAATAAAGACCTCTCCGGCTCTAAGTTAATTAGTAGCTTAAGGCTGGAGGAATGAACACTCGATTTCTCGAAGCAAGACACGAAGAACACTCGATTTTGGACAATAGAAGCATCATTTGTGCGAAGTCTCCCTTCGTACGAAGGCACACCTTCATACGAAGGCACTGGCTTCCTACGAAGCCTCTGTTTCCCACCGACACTCCGATTTTCGACCGTTTCAGCATTTTGGAGGACTCACGCTTCTGTTCCCATATGCAGGCTGATCCGGCGCTCCCTTCATTCCATTTCAGGACGTGTTTACTTGCTAGACATGCACTGTGAGTATACTCGAGCCCATTTTCGCTTAACGCACTTTTGGGTGTGACATACTGACGAAGTATGACCCGGATCGGCTAACCCAACCCGGTCATCGCCTATTATTTTATTACAAATATTTAATTACACTTGTTTATTCTAGAATGTTCCATTCTGCATGGATAAACCACGTAACCAAATCCCCAAACTTTTGGGAAGATCATGCAAATCCCTAACTTATCGGAGCCCATCCTAAGTTAAAGGAAACCCTAACGGTAAACTATAAATAGAGGTAAACATCAAAGGTACGATTCATTCTGCTCTCGTTTACTCTCTCTCTACTCATACTTTCTTACTCCCAAACCGAGATTTATTCTCACGCCGGAAGGTGGTTACAGGAATAACCCCATTCCTGTAACGAGTTCTAACGGTGTCTGGTTTTGCAGTTAGCTGTTCGGATCACCAAAGAGTTGAAGTCCTAGCCGGAGCTTACCTATAAGGTCAGTGTTTCTTCATTGGCGCCATCCGTGGGACCTTTCGGTAACAACAGCAAGATCAAACCCAATGGCAAGCGATCAGAACACGGCAATAACACCAAATCAAGCAATGACAACCAGCAACCCGTTGTTGGTAACGAGTTCTGTGGCCACCACCATACCGGCCTCACCTACTGTAACCAGGTCTCTTGACCTGGAGTTTGAAGCAGAGGCACCACTACCGAGGTTTGCAAACACCTCTGCTACTTCTTCTGGGACGACAGCCATAGACCCTCTCTCATACACTTCCTGGCAGCTACGATCAATGGCACCAACCACAGCAGCCACCATCGTCTCCACCCTGGCATCGGCAACAAGTGCACAGACTATACGCCATAGCACTATGCCTGTTATCACAACTGCGGGCCCAAGTATCACTACACAGCAGATGAGCATGGCTCAATATTATCAGCCGCCGGCCACATTGTTGGTGCACTTGTGTCTGTACTTTGTATGTATTCGGTCTGTATGTAAACGATGTCCTTGGTAGTCTGTAAGTTGACCAAGTCAACCATCCTCCGGATTGACTTGGCCAACAGTTGGAATATGTTTGATATGTTTGTCTGAATCGAAGGATAGCCTCGAAGGATAATGTTGATCCTTCGAGGTGCTCGAAAGATATGCTTCGAATGATTAGACCTCGAAAGATGATCTTTCGAGGTCCCTGCTTATCCTTCGAATACTTTGTCCTCGATAGATGATCCTTCGGACCATCTATCGGATCCTTCGACCAGACCTGCTGTGTATGGGTATATATATACCCATGCAGTGTTGAGTTTTAGGCAGATGCACACAGACAGAAACTTTGAGAGTTGAGAGCATTTTGTCCGAAACACTCACACACTTTGAGAGTTTATAGAACATTTCTGTAAACATTGAGCTTGTAACCGAACCCTCATTGCATTAATACAAGTTGTGTTAATCGGTGATGTCACGACCCCGACCCCATCCTGGCCGGAATCGGTGCCGTGAGCAGTCCAGTGGTACCGGTGATTATTTTGAAAAACATTGCAGCGGAAATTTCATCAGGACCGTGAGTTAGGAAAAATATCAGAGTTTAGAAACACCGGATTTTATTTAAAAAGATAGAATAAATTCCATGTTTTACAAAGGTAGCTTTTAATGAAAACAATATTTCTTAAGTTGATTTAATTAATAAAATAAGCCACTTCTTGAAGTCTTTTAGTGCCGGATCCAATCCTTACTCCAATCTACTGTAATTACCTGAAACGCGTTTTAAAAAGGTTTTGTCAGCGGGAAATACTGAGTGAGTTCATTCATTTTACTGAAAACAACACATTTGTTATAATTTACAGTATTAAGGGTTTTTACATATGTTTATTATCAACCAACATTCAAGAATAGGTATTTGTCACAGACCAGCTCTGTGACTGTGGTCATATCACCATTGGCTGTCCCAATGAGTGACGTATATCACTTTCTTTTAGGCTTGCCCACCTAATATGATTAAAACTATAGTAATACTGTGCACAATACCCCACATACCGGCTGTAATTTGGTGATTACATAAACTTAATCACTGTAATTATAACTTTGAAAAATGATTTGGAGTATTGTAAAACAGTTAATAAAAAGAGAATGACTCACATTGCAGATTTAGTACTGACAGAATATGATTTTATCCCTGTTAACCTAATTTTACAACAATGCACCCAAAACAGAGTTAGTGATCAATACAGCAGTTACGATAAATTTCCCGAGATCAAATTCTCACAATGAATGACCAAGTGCAACACTTCAACTCATTTATCAAAATGACAAACGACAAAGTATAGTACTTCAACTCATTATCGAATTATCGACAACGACAAAGTACAATGCTTCAACTCATTATCGAATTATCGACAACGACAAAGCATAACCCAATGTGGGCGGCACTTAGACATTCTTTGGATATATTGATCCCGGAAAATGAATCGTAATAGCGATCGAGTAATTACCCTGTTCCGCGGCAGCACCTCGATAATAGTGTGTGTTTAATTCGTAGTATAATTGATCTAATTCGATGCACAGAAGGTTTTTGATCGAGATTTTAACACCAACAGTCGACTGCCAAGGTCGGCTATTTATAGTGCAAATTTCATGTCGCTTACGGACCGTATAACCAAACCCTTGCGGTCCGTAAGGGAACTGTTTGGCTTATGGTCCGTAAGGACTAACCCTTACGGTCCGTAAGGGGTGTGGTCTAGCTTGTAGACTAGCCTTCTCAGTGGTATAGCTTCGGTGACTCACAATTGAAATCGATTTACAGTATAGACAACGAATTTTGAAGATAAATATTAGGTAGGGTTTAGCCCCCCCTGAGTTTTAGGGGCCCTGATCCTGATTCTGATTGCTACGAAAATTTTAGGAGTTGTGCAGGATTACTTGGGTGTCTCAACTATGGTTCCCTATTAGGTAAATAAAATAATAGGCATGACTTTGATGAAAGTTTGTTTACAAAATAGAAATAATAAATAATAAATAATAAATAATAGTTTTGGGTAACTTACAAAAAGAGAATAAAATTGTGGGAAAAAGGGATGGACCCACTATGTAACTTTAGGGTTCAACTAGAAGGAATCCTGGTATAAATTTTGGGTATAACCTTTGGGCTAAAGAGAATATATAATGTACTCGTGTTAAGTATATAACCCCAAATTCAACCTTGTCCCGAAGTTCCGAGATGGAATCCAAACGAACTTAGTCGGGCAGAGCCTTGACATGCGTTATGGGACTCAGATCAATTGAAAAGGGTAGCGGTGATCGGGAGTTACAATACTTAATACGGGGCATGGCTTTATTTTTATTACTATAGGTATGATATAAAAGAAAGATTAAATTTAGGAGAAAGGGGATAGTGGCGATATATGGGGGGAGTGCATCAAATGGTTTTGAGCAAAGTTACTGAAGCCTTATGTTCCTATTTATAATTATAATTATAATTGGAATGTGAGAAGCTTGGAGGACATGCAAACATCCACGTATGTATATGAAACAAATTACAAATGTCTAATTTTTCTAGCACATGCACACGTACTCAACTTTTGAATTTAGGAATTTTGTTTTGTAGGACACACGTCCATTTTTAATGTTTTTCAAATATTTTAATTGTTATTATTATTTTATTTTCAAAGTATACACGTATACTTACTTTTTAATATGTTTAGTTTTTCATTTTTAATTTTATTATTTATATTATAATTAATTTATCTGCTTTACTTATTTGGCGTGTATAGGTTCTAAAATATAACGTTTTATAAAATAACGAATATGTTTTTAGAACGAGAATATTTTTGTCTACATTTGGGTCTAAGTTTTATTAAAAATAGTATAGGTTAAAATACAATGTATTTTTATATCTTAATTATTATACGGTTCATGGGTCCGTCTAGTTACTTCATAATTATAACAGTTGACATACCCATAATCTACCCGTCTAATAGTATAAGCTTTTTATAGACTTTTATTTTATTAGAAAGGTCACCCATATACAGGCCAATTAATTAATATAATATTTCAACCAACTTTATAAAATAGTGTTTAAAACTATTTGGGTTGAATATTTATATTAAAAATAACTAGTTACTAGTTACTAAAATTTAACCAAACCTTATAATTTATATGATAAAAAATTGGTATGTTACATCCTCCCCACCTTGTTTTAAATCTCGTCCTCGAGATTTGGGTTATGATATTTCTTTTAGACTTATGTCATATTTTAGTCAATAAAAACAATATTTCTTTTAGAGTTATGTTACTTTTTGATTAAAAAGAATAATAGTAAGGTAAATGATATCAAATCAAAATATCAAATTTTGTGACTATAAGTTATACAATAGATAGGACTCAATGGTTCGACTGAATTAGTATAAGAATTTAATGACAAACGAAAGAGATGAAATGGTATAATTTCCAAGGTGACTAGGTTCAGGCCAAAAAATATATGATCTATAGAGTCTTAAAATGAATGTGAAGAACTTTTTGGAATTAGTAAAATTCTTTGTCAGAAGAAAACTTACCTTGATTGGTACCTAAGGAAGACTTAAGATTGACCAATTTAAAATGAAATGAAACCATGAAAATGATTCGGCAAATATTGAATTATGATATGAGAAAATCAATGTGTTGCGATGGGTGATTTGTAAGAATACATGAAAAGACAATAAAGTTAGAGTATTTTTGTTTTAATACACCATTGTATTCAAATCAATATGTTTGATTTAAAGATGGTGATACTTTGATTTATTAAATTCCTTTTCCTTTTATGTTATCATAAGATGGAATAATAAATAAATATAGATAGGTTTAAATATCAGAACCCGTGGTAACTTTGACAATATACTGATATAGGTTTTATAAATTGGATTACCCAATATTTTACGATTATTATTTTTAAAATCAAGTATGTTTAACTATAAGATTTTATAATAGGGTATTTTAAATCATAAAAGTAAAATAATAAATGTTTACTCTAATATCAAGCATACTTAAATATTGGGTTGCGTACATGACATTTGATATTTTAATATGTACATATTTATAAAAGAATATTTATATAAGTATTTAGTAGTTGTGAAATATTAATTAAGATAAAAATTTTATTTATAACATGTCTTGGTTATGAATATTTAGGCGATTATTTAGATAATTTTATTCGTCCCTTTATTTGTTTTATGAAAATATGTTTTCTCTTTACAGTACGAAGTATATATATATATATATATATATATATATATATATATATATATATATATATATATATATATATATATATATATTTCTATATATAGAAAATATTTTTACATATAATTGAAATTTATTAACTAAGTATGATGACTTAATTTATATATATATATACTAGATAGTTATTATCATGGTTGGATATTGGTTAGTGCTGCCTTGTTTAAGCATAGGTGGCCAGTCCATGCCTAACTAAGGCTATACTATTCAATACCTGTCCTTGACAATAATCCTAGTATCTGAAGACAATAATACCAATAATATTACTAATAATAAAATTAATATTAATTTGTCAATAATTAATGTATAAACTTAAATGAGAATATACTTTAAACAAAAATATAATTTCTTTACCTTAATGGTTTTAACAAAAAAAATTTAATTACAGATATACTATATTGTAAGTTTCTATATATAATCAATTAAGTTTATACAATGTTTTTCGATTAATGATGATAAGGTAAGAAATATCACGAAAGGCTTGATTGGTTGTAAGGACTACGGAATTTAAGACATGAAATGGTGGATCATTATTTTAGCATATAATTGTGTTAAGATTGCTTTTATAAAATAAACCAATAAAGTGGATTCAATATAAATAAATAAATAAATAATTAAATCCTAGATTAGCGCAATCTTTAATTTTGTGAAAATGTCATTTACAAAGTGATCGTGATTAAAGAAATAATTCAGTGAAGTCGAAGGCCAAGAAAACATGTTATGGTTCAAGAGAATTGAAGTGCTTGTCGGGACTATTTTGAATATGACGGCTTCAATCCATCATATGGGATTTTGAATTGAATATGTAATACGAGCAAGTTCAAACAATTGAACTTGGTGTAAACAAAACGAGTTCATGTATTAATAAGAATTTTTGGATATGGTTACAACAAAACCCATGTATGCTAAAGAAAATTGAGTTTTTCAAGAAACTTATTGACTCGATATCAAAGAGTCAACGTTTTGCAATAACCGTGGTTTATAAATGCAAAGATCAAGTATAGTAATACGATATTTGAACTTTTGATAAAAATAACAATTTGGAATGAAGCCCTCCAGTGGTCTTCATAAATCAAGTGAACCACATACGCAACAACAGTGTATGTGTAAAGTGTGGATTAACCAAGAAATGAAATAGATCAATATTTGCTACTATGAAAGAAATTCTCATGGTATGATGACTATTAGAGGAAGTAGAAACACGAAAGTCAACTCTTTATAGGCAGAAGCCAGAATTGCAACGAAAGAAATATAAGAACTTCTTATCTGGAATTTCGTGTGATAACCTTTGTTAAGTGACATTACCAAGGAATGTCGAATGAAATGAAATGAAATGAATTAGGGGATTTGCAATGGTAGATGACTTCTTTTGTAGTGCCAATAATTATGACTATAATTAGACTGTGCATTGATGGTTGTGAAATATTGTTCCAACGTACCTCAGCGATATTTTGATCGTTTGTAAGATCATGTGGCAAAGTGCCGATTTTTTAATTAGGAGTTCTTTTACTGATGGTATTAGTGTTGGTATCATTGTGCCCAAATTTATATTTTTTAAAGGTCTTGCCCTGGGAAATTGTAGGTGATACACTTTGATGTCTTGTGGACGTGAAATTTTAGGTTTCATGTGTTTTCTGGTGCATTAGCACAAATTTAGATGGTTCTTACTTGTGTTCATAATTTATGGCGTTAATAATTTATGGTAACGCATTGGTAATTCTTATATTTTTGATGGTGTTCCAACTTATAGAGTTTCCACTGTTTATGTTGACGCTCGTGTTACGAGGTAGATGATTAAACAAAATAATGTTTGATATCGATATAGGTAAGAGATTTTTGATAAAGGAATCTAGATTTATTATTGACACATATACTTGTGCTTTATCCTTAATTATCAATTGTTATGGCTTTTGAAATTTCTTATAGATATACATATCTATATAATCATATATTTCACATGCTGTAATATACATCCCCTTTATAAGGTTAATGTATTTAACAGATTCTTATTTCCAAAAACAAGTCTGATATCAGGCCATGATACTTATTTAGGGAAATCTTGTCACTTGTTTGACATTTTATATATACCCCATCTTACCCGGTTCGCGCCGGAGAGGTAACCTCAGTATATCCGGACAAGCTGGAGAGTCTGCTACTCTATACCCAGTTTTGCCGGAGAAAATTTTTTATTTCCCATAAATAGTATCTTTTCAAGATTTTAAAAGTGTCTCTTTTATTAGGACTTTTATCCAGAATCAAAGAAATTTGTATTCCCATAACATATCTTATTTTAGACCAAATAATATCAATAAGCAAGAATAAATAGCAATTAAGTGCTATTGCCTGCTAACCGTTATTCTTATGACATACCAGTATCCATTACATTATACTTATATATAAGTAATTTACCTTAAAGTTTATTTTAAGACAAAATTCTTAAGTTCAAGTCTAAATCTCATTCAGAATGTTATCAGATAATATTAAGTTTCTAACTTTCCGTTTAAGCTTAGGTATTATTATACACCTATTTGCGTAAACAAGTGGCTTAGCTCATACTAAGGCATCTTTTCTTATGTTCAAGTCTAAATTCTGTCAAATGTGCTACCAGTTAATAGCAATCTCCTAACTCTTTTATTTAAGTATTGTTATCACAACACTTATAGGCTTAAAGCAGTGGCTTAGCTCTGATACCACCTTCTGTCACGACCCCGACCCCATCCTGGCCGGAATCGGTGCCGTGAGCAGTCCAGTGGTACCGGTGATTATTTTGAAAAACATTGCAGCGGAAATTTCATCAGGACCGTGAGTTAGGAAAAATATCAGAGTTTAGAAACACCGGATTTTATTTAAAAAGATAGAATAAATTCCATGTTTTACAAAGGTAGCTTTTAATGAAAACAATATTTCTTAAGTTGATTTAATTAATAAAATAAGCCACTTCTTGAAGTCTTTTAGTGCCGGATCCAATCCTTACTCCAATCTACTGTAATTACCTGAAACGCGTTTTAAAAAGGTTTTGTCAGCGGGAAATACTGAGTGAGTTCATTCATTTTACTGAAAACAACACATTTGTTATAATTTACAGTATTAAGGGTTTTTACATATGTTTATTATCAACCAACATTCAAGAATAGGTATTTGTCACAGACCAGCTCTGTGACTGTGGTCATATCACCATTGGCTGTCCCAATGAGTGACGTATATCACTTTCTTTTAGGCTTGCCCACCTAATATGATTAAAACTATAGTAATACTGTGCACAATACCCCACATACCGGCTGTAATTTGGTGATTACATAAACTTAATCACTGTAATTATAACTTTGAAAAATGATTTGGAGTATTGTAAAACAGTTAATAAAAAGAGAATGACTCACATTGCAGATTTAGTACTGACAGAATATGATTTTATCCCTGTTAACCTAATTTTACAACAATGCACCCAAAACAGAGTTAGTGATCAATACAGCAGTTACGATAAATTTCCCGAGATCAAATTCTCACAATGAATGACCAAGTGCAACACTTCAACTCATTTATCAAAATGACAAACGACAAAGTATAGTACTTCAACTCATTATCGAATTATCGACAACGACAAAGTACAATGCTTCAACTCATTATCGAATTATCGACAACGACAAAGCATAACCCAATGTGGGCGGCACTTAGACATTCTTTGGATATATTGATCCCGGAAAATGAATCGTAATAGCGATCGAGTAATTACCCTGTTCCGCGGCAGCACCTCGATAATAGTGTGTGTTTAATTCGTAGTATAATTGATCTAATTCGATGCACAGAAGGTTTTTGATCGAGATTTTAACACCAACAGTCGACTGCCAAGGTCGGCTATTTATAGTGCAAATTTCATGTCGCTTACGGACCGTATAACCAAACCCTTGCGGTCCGTAAGGGAACTGTTTGGCTTATGGTCCGTAAGGACTAACCCTTACGGTCCGTAAGGGGTGTGGTCTAGCTTGTAGACTAGCCTTCTCAGTGGTATAGCTTCGGTGACTCACAATTGAAATCGATTTACAGTATAGACAACGAATTTTGAAGATAAATATTAGGTAGGGTTTAGCCCCCCTGAGTTTTAGGGGCCCTGATCCTGATTCTGATTGCTACGAAAATTTTAGGAGTTGTGCAGGATTACTTGGGTGTCTCAACTATGGTTCCCTATTGGGTAAATAAAATAATAGGCATGACTTTGATGAAAGTTTGTTTACAAAATAGAAATAATAAATAATAAATAATAAATAATAGTTTTGGGTAACTTACAAAAAGAGAATAAAATTGTGGGAAAAAGGGATGGACCCACTATGTAACTTTAGGGTTCAACTAGAAGGAATCCTGGTATAAATTTTGGGTATAACCTTTGGGCTAAAGAGAATATATAATGTACTCGTGTTAAGTATAATACCCCAAATTCAACCTTGTCCCGAAGTTCCGAGATGGAATCCAAACGAACTTAGTCGGGCAGAGCCTTGACATGCGTTATGGGACTCAGATCAATCGGAAAGGGTAGCGGTGATCGGGAGTTACAATACTTAATACGGGGCATGGCTTTATTTTTATTACTATAGGTATGATATAAAAGAAAGATTAAATTTAGGAGAAAGGGGATAGTGGCGATATATGGGGGGAGTGCATCAAATGGTTTTGAGCAAAGTTACTGAAGCCTTATGTTCCTATTTATAATTATAATTATAATTGGAATGTGAGAAGCTTGGAGGACATGCAAACATCCACATATGTATATGAAACAAATTACAAATGTCTAATTTTTCTAGCACATGCACACGTACTCAACTTTTGAATTTAGGAATTTTGTTTTGTAGGACACACGTCCATTTTTAATGTTTTTCAAATATTTTAATTGTTATTATTATTTTATTTTCAAAGTATACACGTATACTTACTTTTTAATATGTTTAGTTTTTCATTTTTAATTTTATTATTTATATTATAATTAATTTATCTGCTTTACTTATTTGGCGTGTATAGGTTCTAAAATATAACGTTTTATAAAATAACGAATATGTGTTTAGAACGAGAATATTTTTGTCTACATTTGGGTCTAAGTTTTATTAAAAATAGTATAGGTTAAAATACAATGTATTTTTATATCTTAATTATTATACGGTTCATGGGTCCGTCTAGTTACTTCATAATTATAACAGTTGACATACCCATAATCTACCCGTCTAATAGTATAAGCTTTTTATAGACTTTTATTTTATTAGAAAGGTCACCCATATACAGGCCAATTAATTAATATAATATTTCAACCAACTTTATAAAATAGTGTTTAAAACTATTTGGGTTGAATATTTATATTAAAAATAACTAGTTACTAGTTACTAAAATTTAACCAAACCTTATAATTTATATGATAAAAAATTGGTATGTTACAGGTGAACTTGTGTGTTTGTTTCTATACTTGCTACTAACTCGGTTTGCTTGCTAGCTTGGATTCCGCACTCGCTAGTAGGTTTGTATAACAAGGTTTGAGGTTCGTCATCCAACGGATAGGGACCTACAAGTGGTATCAGAGCTTGGCTCTTTACCTTGTTTAAAACCGGGTTTTTACAAGTTTTGGTGTGTTGAAACACTTGGTTTTGCACCTGTTTTTACTTAGTTTCTTGCATTTTCTTTGAGTAAAAACGTGTCTAAACTAACCGGGAGTGTTTAAAGTGGGGTTGGGTAACTTAAAAACTTGTTTTTGAGTGTTTTGGTGATTTCCGGCATACTCCGGTAACTATTCCGGTCACCGGACTGTGTGGATAAGGTTGTTCATTTTTGGAAAAATTTTCAAAGTTGGTGGTGAAAGGACAGCCTGCACATACCATCTTGCCGAAAGTTGACTTACCAACCTGTCACCTTTTCACCAACCTTTCACATCAGATCAGTCTGTGTCAGAGGTCTCGAAAGATATCTTTCGACATCGAAAGACCATCTTTCGACCAAGGAAGGCTCGAAAGATTACTATCCTTCGACCCATCATTCGAAGTCTGAATCATATCCTTCGAGAAAGGAATCTATTCGAAAGACAGTGTCCGAAAGATAAGGATTTAGCTCGAAAGATAAGGATCTTTCAAAGGAGAATCCTTCGAGCTCTTGAATCTTTCGAAATCATTGTTCGAGACTCAACAGTAATCTTTCGAGTACTGTTGATCCTTCGAACAATAGTTAATCTTTCGATTGTGGTCAGTTTGTTGTTAACAAGTTTCTGTGATTTCAGATCCTTCGACCAGGATCCTTCGGCTGTGTATCCTTCGGATCTTTCTTACTTAGCATTTATTTTGCTTATCTATCATGAATCCGAGTTGGTGGGGAAATCCGGCTCCAGACAGTGGAAAATACATGAATACCAGTCAATCTCCATCATGGGCCGAATCTCCGGTATCTACATCCTCACAAACAAATGCCACTCCAGCTGGTCAATGGGCGTTTGTATCAAATCAAACTCCGAGTATTCAAAGTCTTCTACTAAGCGAAAGTGAAACCGGAAGTTTGAACAGGCCTCCAAAGTTGATGCATCTTAATGAATATCCGGGATGGGTTGATCGTTTCCATACATACATTCTTGGTCAAAATACAGAGTTGTGGTTGCGGTTCACTACGGAATTCGATCAATCTATCGAGGTTGCTGCTTCTTCGACAGCTACATTTGCTGATCTTCCTGATGATCAAAAGAAGACGTATGACTTAGAAAAGAAAGCATACGCTATTCTCACTCAAGCACTGAGCAAGGATATTTATCATCAGTTCGTCAGTTTCAAGACTACAAAGAAGCTGTGGGATGCATTGAAGACAAGAGGAGTAGGTAATGAAGCCACACGTCAACTACGACGAGATCTACTGAAGAAAGAATTCGATGGCTTCACATGTATGGATAAGGAGTCCTTGGGAGATATGACAAGCCGTTTCTATCATCTACTTACTGAGCTGACCAACTTTGAAGTCACAACGACTCCAACAGAGGTGGTAAAGAAGTTTGCCGATGCATTGCCTCCTCAATGGAATAACTTCCTGGAAATCTTGAAGTACAACGGAACGTTGAAAACTACAAATATCAACGATTTCGTGCAGCTTCTGGAGAACAAGGATCAGGAAGAAACGTTGAAGGCAAAGAGAGTTGCAGTGCCACAGAATCCAGAGATGTATTATGGCACCTCCACTACTTCATCTGCAAAAGCCGGTTCACATGCTCCACTTCAAACGGCGTTTGTCACAAGCACGGATATGTATGGCAATCCAGTGCAAGTTCCTGTAAAGCCGCCTCCAACCACAGACCTGTATGGAAATCCAATACAACCACCTCCTCCTCCTGCTCAACAACCACAATATGCGTGTTATGGAGGAACATCATCTGCTGGTCAACAATCAAAGTCAAATACAGTGCAGCTCGACACGTCAAGCTTCTCTAAAATTAGTGTAGAAGTAGCTAAGGAACACATGGAGCTACTTAACACTGTAGTGAGCGCGTACTGTGGGTTGATAGAAGGTCAGATTGGAAACATTAATCTGACACAAGAAGATTACAGGCAGATAGATAAGGAAGAGATGGACTTGATGGATATCAAGTGGGCCTTTGCGAGTGCTGTGAGAAGAGCAAAGGATTGGATGGAAAGTACTGGCAGAACCAGCTTGGAAAGTAAGCGAGACACCAAGTATGGGTTCGATAAGCAAGCTGTCAAGTGCTTCAACTGTGGTGAACGGGGTCACTTCAAAAGGGAGTGCACAAAGCCAGCCCAGCACGGGAATCAAAACCCCTTCAGAAACCAAGGCAACCAGCAGAACAGAAACAATGATCGTACATTGGTGCCTGTCAACAACCAAACCAACCGAGCACTTGCAGTTCAGGTGGATGAAGGTTGTGACTGGTCAATCCAGTTGGGTGGTGATGCTCCTGATGGAACAGCATGTTTTGCTCAGATTGTGAAGGAGCTAGTTCACACCAGTGGTGGAGAATCTTCTGCCAGTGGTGATGAATCGTCTGAAGAAGAAGACTCCTCTGGATACAGCAGGAGTGTTGATGAAGAATCATCCAACTCTGGTGATGATCATGTGGGTGAGACATCTAATGTTTCGGATGATATTGACATTGATGAACTCTTGGGGGAAGCTGTAGCAGAAACTCAAAGAAGATCTATTCTGGTGGATCAGGCTGCTTACTCTTCGTCTTCTCTCCATTCAGCCTTTATGGCTAATGTCGACGGTTCATCAAGTCAGGTATGTGTCGATGAACCCACTGCTATTAACTGTGATGAATGTGATAGATTGCATGCTAGGTGTGCTGATTTGGAAGGAAACATGTCTGAGTTGCAAGCCAAACATGATGCTTTACAAGCTAGTTTGTTTGACTTGCAAGACAAACATAGTTCCTTGAGTGATGATTGGTGTGACTTGCAAAGCAAGCATGAGGCTTTGCAAGAAAAATATGATGTGACATTCATCCACAATCAGAAGTTAACTGTGGACCTCTCTAAATGCACAGAAGCCAACATGTTTTATGAAAACCATGAAAAAGAATTTAAGTCAGTAATTGAAACATTAAAGAAGGATAAAACTGAACTGACTAAAATGGTTTCAAGAAAACAAACTGATATTAATTTGTATATATCTCGCCTTGAGAGTATGCAAAAAGAGATGGCTTGTGTGAAAACCGAAAGTGATGCGATCCAACTCAAGCTAGACAGTTACTTGAGTTCTAGCTATGTGTTAGATCACATCATTGACGTTCAGAAGGAAAAGAGAGATGTCACATGCATAGGCTACAAGAAGTGTCCACCACCAGTGAGACATAATTATGACGCCATGCCTGATGAAGAGGACAGGGTATTCTTTGAACCTTCTGTGCCTCTAGATGTTAAGGAGTTTGCTGCAGGACTCGGATACCAAAAGGAAGTATCCTCAGATTCAGATGTGTCAGCAGATACATTTGTGAGTGCTGAACAGAATCAAGATCCTCCAGTTGTGATTGAGGATGCTGATTCGTCTGATGATGAATCTGACGATACTGTCCCAGCAAAGTCTGATGCGGTAGCCAAAAATGAGGACATACCTCTTGAGAATCACATTCTATGTGATCCCCCTGCTCAACCCGCTAAGACTGTTGCAACTGAGTCCTCATCTGCAGAAAAGCCGGAGAGTGTGAATTTGTTGTACACTCTAGTTGGTGATGATAAAATTTACTCAGACAAAGATTTTCCCAAATGTTAATCAATCCTTAATCTGCAAAGTCTTTGAGAATTCGACGAGTAAGTTCTTGGGAAAGGCAGGACCTAAAGTTACAGTTACACAGTGTCCTCCTATTCCAAGGGCTGAAATTCGAAAACAATTTGGTAACAAGAAATTACCAACAGTGCCAACACAGCAAAATCACACCAAACCCAAAGGTAAAACACCGGCTCAAGCTAACAAGAAGCCGAACCAAAAGAAGAAGAAAAAGGTTAACTTTGTGAAATCGACGGGAACGGACAAAATTGAAAAGTTTGAAAATCAATCTAACTTAGATTTTGTCAAGAAAGCTATTGTTGAGAAAAGAAATGAACCAAGCAGTTCAAAACCTAGTACCTCGGGTTCACAAAGTTCAACATCATCGGCTAGACGATCACATGATTCTTCGGGGTTTGTAGAACGAAGATCATGTTTTGAATGTGGAACCATTGGACATATTATTCGTAATTGTCCATATCTTCATAAACAAAAAGGAAAGGTTGATGATCCCCGTGGCAAAACTGACCATAAGCCAACTGTTTCAACAAAACAAGATCCCCGACTTGTAAAAGAAAGGGAAAAGAAACAGAAAAGGCAACAGGTCAAGAAAATTGAAAAAGCAATTAAAACTGATGTGGTTCAAAAACAATCTGTTGTTGTAAAACCAGAAACTTCTACAATTTCAAACAATCAAGGAGTTAAAATTTTAAAGAAAGATACTGGTAAAACAAAACAGACATGGAAACCTAAATCGGTTACTGAATCATGGGGACCATCACAATTCACCAACCATCAAAGACAAGAAGTTATTGTCATTGATGAAAATGGAAGACCCAAGACCACAATGGCTTGGGTCCCCATCTCCAACTAATTCATTTGAGTTCATGTGCAGGGTGCTTCAGGAGGAACTATCAGTAGTCACTGGATTGTTGATAGTGGGGCATCCAGGCACATGACGGGCGACATGAAGCTTCTCTACGACGTTAAATCTATTAGAGGAGGTTATGTTGCTTTTGCTGGAGATAAGGGTGGATATATAACGGGTGAAGGAATGATATCTAACGGGATTGTCAGCTTTGACAAGATCAATTTTGTGCAACAACTTGATCACAATCTTCTTAGTGTTTCTCAAATTTGTGACAAGAAATTTTCAGTACACTTTGATGCTAATGGATGTTATGTGCTGAAACCCGGCTTCAAAATTCCAAAAGAATGGATTCTCTTGTCGGCTCCAAGGATAAATGATTTGTACGTCCTTGACATGAGCCAGGCTATTACTACGTCTGCACAAGCAACTTGTTTCGTTTCAAAAGCCACAGAAAAAGACACTATCTCTTGGCACAGACGAATGGGTCACATTCACTTACGCAAAATGAATCATTTGGTTTCAAATGAATTGGTGAATGGTGTTCCCCTCAAAAATTTCCATCTTCAAGACGTCTGTGTTTCGTGCCAGAAAGGAAAACAAACAAAGAAGAAGCACCCTACAAAGAAGATCAACACAGTGGCAGTTCCTCTTGAACGTTTGCACATGGATTTGTTCGGTCCTGTCAAGCACAAGAGTATTCGGGGTGACCAATACTGCCTCGTGGTTACTGATGATTATTCAAGATTTTCTTGGGTTGCGTTCATGGCACACAAGAGTGAAACCTTTGGTATTATCAAAAACTTAATCATTCAGATTGAGAATTTGTATAAGTTGAAGGTTAGGCGGATACGTAGCGACAATGGTACTGAATTTAAGAATCATTCCATGGCGGAGTTCTGTACTTCAAAGGGTATTCTTCATGAGTTTAGTGCAGCTTATACTCCTCAACAGAATGGTGTCGCTGAACGTAAGAACCGCACATTGATCGAGACTGCTAGGACAATGTTGGTAGAGTCACAGTTGCCCATTCCATTCTGGACTGAAGCTGTGGCCTCTGCATGTTACACATTGAACAGAGTCCTTACAGTCAAAAGACACAACAAGACCTGCTTTGAGCTTCTTCAAAAACGGAAACCAGATTTGTCTTATCTAGAACCGTTTGGAGCTCCATGCACAATCATCGATCCTAATGGAAAGTTTGGGGCAAGAGCAATTGATGGATACTTTCTTGGGTATGCCACCCCTAACTTACGAGTCTGGAATCTAGAGACTAAAAGGGTCGAGGAATGGTCTGAGGTCAGAGTACAAAGGCACACCTTGCCAGTCAAAAATCCGGGTCAACCTTGGATGTTTGAGTATGATGACTTCTTCAATTCGATCAATGTTGAAGCCGTTGAAGAAAATGCTGCGGCTAGGATGTTTTTCGAGAGTGACAATGCAACAGTTTCACCGGTGGTTCGTCCAATTCTTGTTAATCAAGAACCATCTTCTTCGGTGAACAATAATACTCTCAACAATGAGGATTTTCATGATGCAAACGAATTGAACGAATCTTCAGAGGATGATGAATTTCTAGATGCAGATCAAGAAGCCCCAACAACAGCAGTTCATGGTACTTCAGAGGGTACTCCTCCAGTGGATACACATAGAGCAGCTGAGGCTACTGCATCATCCTCTTCGTCAATTCCGGGCCTTGAATTGGTTGTTGATCTTAACCTCAACAACCTGGGTATAAATGTTCCAGTTCCAGATAATCCAGAAACAAGGATTCATAATACCCATCCTCAACAAAACATCATTGGAAATGTGCAAAGTGGCGTTCAAACAAGAAACATGTTGCGAAATAACAACAATGCAGGCTTGTATGCAGCTATTCGGGAATCCGGGCAACAAAACGACTGGTCCTTCGCGTGTTATGTCTCACAGGAAGAACCAAGAACGTGGAAAGAAGCCTTGAAGGATAATGCCTGGGTTGAAGCAATGCAGGAAGAACTGCAACAATTCCAGAAGCTGGGTGTCTGGAAACTAGTAGAGAAACCTGCTGGATATAAGAAGATTGGTACCCGTTGGGTTTTCAAATGCAAAAAGGATGACCGCGGAGTTGTTATCCGAAACAAAGCACGTTTAGTCGTTCAGGGTTTTCGTCAGATTGAAGGGATCGACTACAACGAAGTCTATGCACCTGTTGCACGTCTCGAAGCAATTCGAATCTTTCTAGCCTATGCGTCCTTCAAAGGATTCAAGGTCTATCAGATGGACGTGAAAAGTGCATTTTTACATGGTGTGGTTGAAGAAGAGGTGTACGTCGAGCAGCCTCCAGGTTTTGAAGATCCTATCCATCCCGATCGGGTTTGGTTGCTCAACAAAGCTCTCTATGGTCTACATCAAGCACCGCGAGCTTGGTATGCAACCTTATCTCACTATCTGCTGGAGAACGGTTTTCGCAGAGGTCTTATCGACTGTACTCTTTTCATCAAAGAACAAGATGGAGATCTTCTTCTGGTACAGGTATACGTTGATGATATTATTTTTGGTTCTACTAATGATGTCTTGTGTAGGGAATTCGAGCGCATTATGCAGGATAAATTCGAGATGAGTGCTATGGGGGAAATGACTTTCTTCTTGGGCCTACAAGTACAACAAACGGAGTCTGGGATATTCATCCATCAGACTAAATATGTTGGTGACATCTTGAGCCGGTTCCAGATGTCTGATGCAACGCCCATTGGTACCCCATTGCCAACCAATCACGGAATTACTCCTGACTTGAAGGGAGAAGCTGTTAGCCCTTCAATCTATCGCGCTATGATCGGATCTCTTATGTACCTCACAGCATCAAGGCCAGACATAATGTACCCGACGTGCCTGCTTGCCAGATATCAAGTTAACCCGAAGGCCTCACATCTTGCTGCTGTTAAAAGGATTTTTCGTTATTTGAAGGCGTACCCTGACACCGGTCTGTGGTACCCTAGGGATAATAACTTTGAATTGGTAGCTTTCAGTGATTCTGATTTTGGCGGATGCAAAATCGACGGTAAATCCACAACGGCTGGATGTCAGTTCTTAGGAAATCGCCTAGTTACATGGCAGTGCAAGAAGCAGACGTGTGTCGCTACATCAACATGCGAAGCTGAATACATTGCTGCCTCAAGTTGTTGCTCCCAAGTTCTTTGGATTCAACAACAAATGCGGGACTACGGTTTTAAATTCCTAACTACTCCTATTTACGTTGATAATTCTGCTGCTTTAGATATCACTAGAAATCCTGTGCAGCATTCGAAGACCAAACACATCGAAATCAAATATCACTTCATACGTGATTGCTTTGAGAAAAGGCTAATCGATGTTGTTAAGGTCCACACCGATGACCAACGTGCCGACTTATTTACCAAAGCTTTTGACAAATCAAGATTTGACTTTTTATTATTGGTAAACGGCATTAAGGTCAAGCAAGAGTAAAACCAACATCGGAAAATCATTTTTGTAAATACCTTTGTCTTTTAAATTTATCTTAGTTTATTGATTTTAGGGGGAGTATATCCAAAAATCAGAAAATCCAAAAACATCGAAAAATTTCAAAAACACAAAAACAATAGAAAAACAAAAATGAGTTTCCTGGCGAGCAAAAGAGAAAGTGATAGTACATCAGTGGTCTATCCAAGCCTCTTTAAACCTTAAATGCAAAACGATAAGCAGCTCTATATAAGATGTATCGGTAGGCTCACAATCATTTTAAAGTGTGCAGGGTGATATAAATCTTAATCGACTGAAGACCAGGTGGGAACCATTCATTGGCATATGGTCTTAGTACCGAAATTTCGTTTGATAGATTGCCGAGGTTCTGAGATATTCGGTCTTTATGCTGCTTATCATCTGGGTATCATGGTTGTATCTTTTACCGAAAAATAACGGGGATGCAAGTCTAGATCTTCCATGATACTATACATACGTGTACATATTGCATACTGCATTCGACCTCAATAAGTGATAAACAATCACATGTCCATACAAATAAGTGATAAAATATCACATTTATCCGGGTGTCAAGTTCGTCTCTCTGCTGTACGGAAGTACTGACCTGTTCACGGACTTGCACCTGTGCCCTCATGCATATGAAAATCAAGTTCCTCATCAATAAGTGATTATATCACACAGGACTTGTTTTTCAAATCAAAATAAGTGAGTATCTCACAATTTATACGGTCAAACAGATGATAATCGGTATACTCACCGGTAAGATGAACTCTCGTGCATACCTTGATACGGGAATGTGTCGTGATGTGGATGAACACCGGTCGGTAAGTATAAATCATACATTAACGTATCCTCTAAACATGATTACATCTGATAAGTTGAGCTTAAGTGGACAACAATACCGATAATTGTTATAGGATGCTTATCTTAATGTTAACTAACTGAACAACAAGAGTGTTTTGGCATGACCGTACACTGATATGATTCTCTTACCCTCGAAACTCGCAAAAAGAATGTATGTATATATTTATTTACTGCTTAACTTTTATTGTGTTTCTTTTAAACAGTTTCGTCGTTTGGTGCATATCAGCACGACATTAGCGGTGATGTCGTTTGATAACACTCAAAGGATTTTAAATTGTTGTCTTTTAATTTCAAAAATACCAAAAAGATTTTAGGCTTGTTTTAATATAAACTTTATAAAAGCCAAAAAGATTTTCTTTCTACTTTATTTTCGATCGTACGATGTTGGAGCTCAAGTCTTCGTTACCTGAAACCTGACTGAAAACCGAACTGACTAAATCTTCATAAACGGTCAAAATTTGCATGTTTTGAAAGTTAAAATCTGAAATTGATAAATTTATTAAACTTTCAAACTGTCGGACGGTGTTTGATTATGACATGGTCATTCGTGTGTCATTTGTTTATACTATATTCCAAGCAGTTGTTCTCATTACGCGTTTAGATTTCTTGCATGTGCAGATTCTAAAGGCTAGGAGAACATGGTCGATGACAAGCTTTGGAATGAAGACACGACGAGAAGGCGCTCAAAAGATGAATATGATCGAGTTGCTGCTGGCCATCATCAACACCACAAGGATCTCACTTCATAAAGATAAAGTCTTTTCACGAGCATAACTCAAGGGGGAGCTTATGTTAAGGGGGAGTTTGTCAACACACTTCCTACATGATACGGGTAGTTTGTTGATACACTCTCTGCTTTCAAGACGTGAAGACTTTGAAGATCCTCCGACTTTGAAGACTTGGAAGGACATCAGAGTTTTGAGAACTCGAAGACCCAAGACCGTCGAAGTTCGAGACGAGTCTACAACTATAGAAGATAAAGACAAAGCTACAGCCAAGGGGGAGTTTGTTGGTGCACTTGTGTCTGTACTTTGTCTGTATTCGGTCTGTATGTAAACGATGTCCTTGGTAGTCTGTAAGTTGACCAAGTCAACCATCCTCCGGATTGACTTGGCCAACAGTTGGAATATGTTTGATATGTTTGTCTGAATCGAAGGACAGCCTCGAAGGATAATGTTGATCCTTCGAGGTGCTCGAAAGATATGCTTCGAATGATTAGACCTCGAAAGATGATCTTTCGAGGTCCCTGCTTATCCTTCGAATACTTTGTCCTCGATAGATGATCCTTCGGACCATCTATCGGATCCTTCGACCAGACCTGCTGTGTATGGGTATATATATACCCATGCAGTGTTGAGTTTTAGGCAGATGCACACAGACAGAAACTTTGAGAGTTGAGAGCATTTTGTCCGAAACACTCACACACTTTGAGAGTTTATAGAACATTTCTGTAAACATTGAGCTTGTAACCGAACCCTCATTGCATTAATACAAGTTGTGTTAATCGGTGAACTTGTGTGTTTGTTTCTATACTTGCTACTAACTCGGTTTGCTTGCTAGCTTGGATTCCGCACTCGCTAGTAGGTTTGTATAACAAGGTTTGAGGTTCGTCATCCAACGGATAGGGACCTACACACATACGCCATGTTGTCGCTATATTCGGCGGCACTGACGGCAACATTGTCCACGCCACCACATCTGCCGGTCATCATGCCTGCGGGGATCATGAACGCCCCGGTCACGCCTGGGAATCAAGCTTACTCCCAGGTTATTACTTAAACTAGTCTTGATATTGAAGACCAACTTTACTGATGTTCAATACCAAATTAGTTGCTTAACCCTAGTCAGGTGTGTTGCCCCTTATACCCCAAAAGTGGATGCCGCTCTTGGGACCTTACTGCTAGAGACAAACAAGCGTGCACTTCACACTTTCCAACTTGTTTAATCTTTACTATGATTTCTCATTAGTCAGGTAAAACCAATTATATAAAATAGTCTAATGACACTTAAAAAATACTCAGCATCAAACTCGTTCAACGGTATGGAATAAAGGTGACAAAATTATGAGTTCGCTTTTATCAGGTGTCAAAACATGTTTTGAACTAATTGTTTTTAGTACACGTCGAAACGAGTTATCTTGGGATGGCCGTGAAGATAATTATGTTCTTTTTCCTATAAACACTTATGATATTACTTTCTTTTTTATAGTATAATATAACAATTTTTACATGTGTGGTTTATGCGATGGCCAGCGGCAGACCTAGTAAGTGGCTTAGGTGAGCGGGCGCACATCTTGAAGATAAAAAATTAGTGTATTTTATATTGCAAAATCTCACCTACACCCCTTGAAAAGAAATAGAAAAAAAATACATACAATACAATTGTTATTGTTCAAAACAAAACCGACAGGTTATTAAAAATTAAGAGTAAACTTCCATTTTGGTCCCTGAGGTTTGGACAGTTTGCCACTTTAGTCCAAATCTCAAAATTTTTGCATCTGGGTCCCTATGATTTCAGTTTTATTGCCATTTTGGTCCAAAAACAAAGTCAGCTCAAATTTCTCAAAAAAAACTTGGTTTTTTGTCCTTTTCTGAAGGGCGTTTTGGTCATTTTAAGCATTAATATATATATATATATATATATATATATATATATATATATATATATATATATATATATATATATATATATATATATATGGTAGGGTTCATGCGAGAACCACATTTATTGCGAGAACCGCGAGAACCAATGTGAACAGGGGGCAATTTTGTAAATACCAAACATCTTTTAAAAACTCGCTTACCTGTGATTCCTTTTACCATCGGACTTCCACATAAATTAAATTACATTTAATGAAAACTTTCACGTCCACTATCATCTGAACCGTGATTCAATCTAGATATCTTAACTTCTCAACCTGATTCTCTATACAATTCATCGATTACAATTGTTTACATCATCGTCTCGAATACATCATCACTTCACCATCATCCGTTCACCATATCCAAGCATCTGTTCACCATATCCAAGCATCTGGATTGAGATTGTATCTCAGATTTGGGATTTTACCAGCACATATTTCATATTTTGTCATATAATCGAGGTTAGTTCCCAAAATTCGTCTGGTGATTATAAGAATAGATGATTCAATGAGTGTGTCACTACGACGATATCGTCGAGAATCAATCGCCGACGGAATCGTCGCCGTCGACGGAATCGTTGATGGATTTGTAATATAGATATTGTCATATAAATCGTGACACCGTTTTCAAGTTTATACAATTCGTTTATACTGTTATACGATAGATAATTTGTCGTTTGTAATTTTATATGATAGATAATTTGTAAATTCAAACTTCGTTTTGTATTGTGTGATATATAGTTATGCACATGTACATATTTTGACATCACAGGTTAACAGAATTGGATATTAAGGTAATTTTTGTGTGATATGTAGTTATGCACATGTGCATAGATTGTACTAATAAGTCAATATGCACATGTGCATATTGTGCAATAACATGTGAATAAGGTAGTTAATGTTGATGCACATGCCATTGAATAAGGTATTTAGTTGTATTTTGGTGTGATGAATAGTTATGCACATGTGTATTTAATGTTAGATTATGTTAATAAGGTAGATTATGTTAATAAGGTAGTGTTATGTGATATATATACACATGTGCACATGTGCATAGCTTTACAAAATATGTTAATATGCACATGTGCATAATTTGTCATAATAGGTTAGTAAGGTATTTAATGTTTATCCACATGTTCATTGTAGATAATCAATGGAAAAAAATCGAAAAAAGTAACATTTGTATTAAAGTCAAGGGATGAAGGGTCATCAAGAATGTATGACGCAACACCCGGACAGCAACACGGAAGACGAATATGCGAAAGTTAAACGAAAAGGTTAGAAGCTGTTTATTTAGTATTAGGTTAACAAGGTCATTTATCATGGTGTATGTAACACCTCGAAATTTTGTGTCCAATAAGTAAACGACACGTGTCACTTACGACAAAATTATTATAAACCCGGATCTAATTAAAGATGTATGGTAGGATTTTTGAACACGTCGACATGTTAATTTACACCTCTGAGCGACTCCGTTATAAATCCCAAGACCTTAACATGATTAATAAACATCTATTATACCTTAATCCGATAATTACTAATAATAAAGGATGTCCAAGTTTGCTAATTTGGATCCTATGAAAATAATGCTCAATAAATCATTCATAGAGAATTTTATCCTTATGCAAGCCAATGATTCTGCATAGGGATGAGCATATGCCACCGAATACCGATCCCATACCGATCCCGTACCGATCCCGTACCGATCCCGATCCCGATCGGTATCCCGATCGGTATCCACTTTTTGGCGTTTTCGGTATCGGTACGGTACGGTATCGGTATTATACCGATACCGACCCTCAAAATACGGTATAATACCGATACCGTACCGTACCGTACCGATACCTAACCGACATGTTTCGGTATCGGTATCTAGTTTGGGTGAAATTCGGGATCGGTATTAGGCGGTATCGGTATCGGTTTGGTATCGGATACCGATATGCTCATCCCTAATTCTGCATGATAGAGTAGATAACTGTCCAAGCATGGGTTAATGGCATTGTGCTGAAAATTAAACTAGAAATCATGGTTGCAAGTGTCCATTCAAATCATGAAAGGTTATTTTTTTGCCTCTGACAAGAGCTTACGGACCGCAAGGGTCCTGCCTTATGGTTCATAAGGTGCGAAAGGGTAAAAACGTTTTTCTGTCAAAGGCTTACTGTCACACCCCAATTTTCCACGTGTCACCGGTGGGCCCGGTGGGGAGTATAGTGACGTAGTTGGCGTCATCATAGACAAACAACACAATATAATAATGCACAGCGGAAGCAAAAGATAAATATATTACATTCCGAATATAAGTAATGTCAAAGTATTACAACGGAAGGTAAAGGATCCACAGGCGGATCAATAATAGAAAACTGTTCATTAGACCTTAGGCATCTAGGACGTGCAAGATTCCCTAGTGACGCCCCGAGCTCCCAGCCAATTACGCATAGTACCTGTCACTTAACCTTTTGGAAAATACGTCAGTTTACACTGGTAAATACAAATCGACTGACTCATTTTGAAAATGATTGAAAATTGATTTAAATGCACAAGGCATAAATATTTTTATTAACTTGGGATAATTATATAATATAAACTTGTGAACGATTTACATGCACTCATATCTTTGGTGGCCCGGGATCTGCTGTCCGGGCTAAGAATTAAATGACACACCACATTAAAGAGTTATACACGACGAGTGTACGCCTACACCCCGTGCTCTGGTCGTGGCCATCTCGTAAGATAATGCCAAGGATATCCGGGACACGGTCAATAACCCCCCAAAGCCTTTAAGTAAGACGAGACTGTTTAAACGAAGTCGCACAAGCTATTCAAGACTGTACACCCATAAGGTGCAGGACTTGTGCGCCCGATCAAGCGGTATTTTAAATACCGTACCCTAAGCCCGTATAGGGAAAATAAGTCAAAATGTATTTACCTGAGCTAGCTCCTGTCTCAAATAGCAAGAATAATAACTCAGCCGTATTCCTAAGTAAGCGTAGGTACAATTTACCGGAAAGCTCTAGTCTGGAACGATGGTATAAATAACCAATTAGAATACTAACGGGTCTTTAATTAAGCCTAAGCTTTGACCGGTTAGTTTTAAGGATGAAACGGTTTACGCACGATTAAGCGAAAGACCGGATAGAATGTGATTTAGACCCGACAAGTTTGAATACTTGTATAATATGGGTATACTAAATACATTCTGGATTTTGAAATAAAAATGATATCGTTTGACCCGTTTCGGTCAATTTACGCAAACTAGTTACGTAAACCGAACCGAACGCGAAAAGGGCGATACGGGTAGACCAATGATTCAAATGCAAGTTCCCTGATGTAATATGCTTAAAATATGATATTATATCAGTAAGTTATGTTCTATATTGCCCGGAATAATTTTAAACTCAATTTATGCCTTAGAAGGGCATTTTGGTCATTTAAAAGATAATAGAAGAGTAAAATTAGAAATCTGAGTTTCGGGTCTGGTTCATACAGTAAATATACTTAATATAACATATTATATCAGTAGGGTATGACCCACATACCAAATTTTATCATTTAAAACCAAACTATGCACCGTAGGGGCAATTTAGTAATTTCACAAGGGCTAAAATGCCAAAACTGGAAATCTGAGATCATATACTTATACTTACTGTTTTTATATGAAAATATGCTAAACACATCAGTAGGTATAGGTCTTATATGTTTAAAACAAGTATAACGCTCACTATGCGCTTAAAACGCTAAATATGCGATTTAAGGGCGTTTTCGGGTTTTCAAATTAAATCTGAGATTTTTATATTTCCAGAATACTTAAAATAATTTATTCATCATATAAAATCAGTAGAAAAAGGTTTCGGGTCAAAAGGATGTGTAAAACTCATTTTATGGCTAAAACGGTCAAAACCGACATAAGCCGAAACGACTAGGCGATCTAGGATCCGTTCAGCCAAAAATTAATTAAAAATCATCAAAATTCCCAGAATATTATATTACTTCTGTTGGTAAAGAGTTTCGTATCAAAACGTGGCCAGAAACGGGTTCTACGCGAAAAGGACCGTTTATGTAAATTTATAATATAGTTTTACGCTAATGGCCATAACTCACAATCTGGACCACCAACTGATCCGAAATTTTCGGTGCAAGTTCATATATTAGAAATAAAGATTTCTATCCTTTCACTTTTCCAAAAATCCCGTTTTAAATCAAAAAGGGCAAAATAGTCAACTTTATGCATAAATCGGAAACATGCATTCGAATAGGCTAAGCATAGACTTAAGCAACAAAATTTCCAGAAAGTTTAACTAAAATGCCAATGGTCAAAAATACTTTCCAATACAGATTTCGAACATGCATGTACGAATCCGAATCGATAGTCTACGAAATAATCGTTTTACAAGACTTTCGGTTCCGATTCGTGGCTAAACTATAGATTGTCGAGTCGATGATGATTAAAACACATTCTTATATGTATTACAAGTTATTTTTAATGATCAATCAGGTTGCATGTCATCTATATCATTAATCATGTCATTTTTCACAAAAATCGCTTCTGTTGACTTTTTAGAAATAGGTTTGACTCGACATTTAGCATGCATGTGGTGGGAATCAGAGAGTACCCTTTAGAGGGTTTGTTTCCCACATAAATACCAATCTATAACAAGTTTCAATTCGAGAAATGACTGAAAGAAATCCGTTTAATCAGAAAGTCAAAGGTTATGAACACCCAGTTTGACTTTTATCAATAAACACAACAAGAACGGATTAAAGAACGAATTGAAAGCTTACAAAGGTCCTAAAGATGTTTAGTGAACACTAGAAATCAGCTTTGATGGTCGGATTAGCTCCAGGAAGTCTTGAGAGCCTTTGCAAGTCTTGTGAGTTCTTGTTCCAAATTGTAAGTGATCAAAAATGAGATGAATTCGGATTTAAAGCTGAAATTTTGAGGTTTACTGTTGTAGTAGCCATGCAAGGAATGTTATTGGTTCAATTGGAGGTGCAAATGAGCTGTATGGCACTTGAAATCGGACCCAAATCAACCATTTTCGAATTTCTGCTCGCTGGGCAACCCACGCGGCCCGCTTGGGCTTTCCCAGGCGGGTCGCCTGACCCCTGGTTCAGCCAAACAAGTTTTAAACTTGGCAGAAATGGTCCCTGAGCTTGTATGCGATGTTTCGGCTACTTTTCTCGACCCGTAAACCCCCAAACTTGGTTTCTAAGAACCTTAGGACTTTTACCAACATGGTAATGCCCTCGGATAACTTTGCGCTCAACCGAAAAGCCCTGAAATTCGACGTTGACGCTTTTAGTCCCTTAAGTACGGTTTTTGGCCATAACTTTCTCATACGTTGACGAAACTTCATGAAATTTTTACCACATATTCTAGTGAGTATATTTTAGCTATACAAAGCTTTGGGTCTGCCAAAAGTTCACTCAGAGGTATAAATTTAACATGTTGACACTTTTGGCCCCTATAGTTTGAAATACTTCACTTTTGTGCAATTTCCGCGTCGTATGATCCATGAACCATCCGTTAAAGGTTATAAACATTATGTGGGGTTATCATAGAGCCTATTTATCCATTGTTGACACTTTGGACCCTTACGTTCCATAGTTTTCACCGTTTGTCACTTTTAGTCCCTCTAAAGTATGTTTTCACATAACGGAACCTTATGACACGTGTCAAGACATTATTGGACGAAATTTTTCGAGGTGTTACATCCTCACCCCCTTAAAAGAAATCTCGACCCCGAGATTTAATCAAACAAATGGGGATATTTTTCTTTCATCGTGGATTCCACTTCCCACGTGTATTCGGGACCTCTACGGGCATCCCACTTGACCTTAACGATAGGCACGTGCTTCCTTCGAAGCTTCTTTACCTGTCGATCCTCAATCGACAAAGGTTTTTCAACAAACTTTAGACTTTCGTCTATGTGTATATCTGTATGCGGTATAACCAGTGAATCGTCAGCGAAACACTTCTTCAAGTTACAGATATGGAACACATTATGAATGGCACTAAGCTCTTCAGGCAAGTTTAACTTGTAAGCGATTGCCCCGACACGTTCGATTATCTCGAACGGTCCTATGTATCTCGGGCTTAGCTTGCCTTTCTTTCCAAATCGCATTACACCTTTCCAAGGTGATACCTTAAGCAACACTTTTTCACCCACATCGAAGTGAAAATCTTTGCGCTTAGGATCCGCATAACTTTTCTGCCTATCCCTGGCAGCTTTCAAACGATCACGGATCTGAACGATCTTGTCTGTCGTCTCAAAGACGATATCTGGTCCAGACAACTGGACATCTCCAACTTCTGCCCAACAAATGGGCGATCTACACTTCCTACCGTATAGGGCCTCAAAAGGCGCAGCCTTTATGCTGGAATGGTAGCTATTGTTGTAGGAGAATTCAATCAGTGGTAAGTTCTTATCCCAACTACCACCTAAGTCGATCGCACATGCACGAAGCATGTCTTCCAAAGTTTGAATAGTACGCTCACTCTGACCATCAGTCTGAGGATGATAAGTCGTACTAAAATTCAAACGAGTGTCCAACGATTGTTGGAAACTCTTCCAAAAATGCGATGTATATCTAGTATCTCTATCGGAGATAATAGATACAGGTATACCATGCAACGCTACAATCCTATCGACGTATAATTGAGCTAACATATCGGAGCTATACGTCTCTTTGATGGGTAGAAAATGAGCTGACTTAGTCAGTCTATCTACTATGACCCATATGGTATCATTTCCCTTTTTCGTCTTCGGCAACTTGGTGATGAAATCCATTAGTTGACTTTAGTACCATATGACTATCGGGATATCTTTGTGGCCCCATGCATTAAACCTCCATACTGATCAGGCATGGAAGCAATCTATGGGACATGTTAAGATATACAAATCCCCATATGGCGCTTTTTATCATACCATCTGACATTCGTAATCGATTGAGATCAAGGAGATATCAACTGTACATGCTGACGCACCTCCTTTATAGAGAAGGTATTTCAAAATTTTACGGCTGAAGGTTTCTGATGAGAACAGCAGAAATGGTTCTTACGCTCTTGCTTGTAAGTTTTACCTTACACTTAATATCTCAAAGTTATTACGGGATATTTTCTAAAAGTTTGCTAAGCTTAAAATCTTATGAGAGACTTAGCAGTACTTGAATCCGAACGTGACCCTTAACCAAAAGAATCACAATAAGGGTTTACCTGGCGTCATTATTAATGTGAACTGCCTCCAATTATTCACCAGGAAGGTTAAACGCCTCCATTCTTACTCCTCTTAAACTTAGCTATAGGATCTTTGACAATTTGTAGGGCATTCTAGGCTTGACTGGTTATTTCCTTAATTTATACAATCATAAGTAGCGGAGGTGGATCCATAATGGATTCATAGCAGGCAGGCTTTGAAACCTTAATGTGCCCTCTCGCTGCTGATGTTTAAATCTTAATATATATATATATAGAGCATTATGCTTAAATTCTAGGTTAACCGAATAAGAGCACTATCTCAACTAATGAATTAATGTTTGCAACCTACTGCCGATAGTTTGTAGCTCTTATGGGGGTCGGAAAAATTCCTATTCCATCTTTTTCACTTTGCAAAGTGGATACCAAGTTTTTCTAATGAGGTCCTTAAATTTTGGACCATCTCGATACTGTATATAAGGGGACTCCATTATTGTCCTCATAATTTATGGGTATTACCACCGAATGTTTGTGACACATACCTTACTGCGTGCTTTGCAGCATAACCATTGTTATATCTAATGGTTTCTACTTCTCTCAACTTCCCTTGCAATCAGTGGCCCCTTTTTAACTATTGAAGTCTCTTGACTTCCAAGAGACGAAGTACTTTTTAAGTACATTCTAAAAAGAATGGCCTCCTTGCCACAGATGATTTTATTTGGGTCATTCATCGTATATGGAGTATGAATAAAATTCTTGTTTGAGTAATGACATGTGTTTAGAGTAATCAACATTTGGCTTCTTGAATCGCCTCATGTGTTTTCTCATAACCCTTCCAACAACTGCGTTAACTTTGGTCTTGGAGATTAACTCCCTTAACATTGAGGTTCCCTCTTGATACACCATTAATATTTGTCGCATCTCTAGCATTGCGACTATTGTTGTCTATTACGAGTTTTCTCTACTCGAATCCTTTGGTATTAAGTACTAAATGTAACAATTTATTGTGTGCACTTCAGCAGCTTGTCATCGCCCTGATGACTCATCATACATTAACCATGGTATTATTAAACCATCAAAACATTCCTAAGGAGTGTTATCTGAGTGTACTTCAATCATATTCGGCCTAAGTCACACAAGGATCATTAATGGCCTTTAGGGTTTTGACCGAGTCCGTTACCCTTTTAACAGGGGATCAAAATGTCCCAGCTGTCTTTGGCATATAGATGATTTTAGGTATCTCGAATGCTGGCCATAATGGCTTTCTAAAATATGAAACATTAGTCCGTCAGGGAGGACATAAATAATCATATGGCACGAAGGCCTTGTTGCATACGACGTTATAAGATATGGCAACAAATGCCTGTCATAGAGGACATTAACTTATAATCCGCAATCTTATTAGATCAGGGGTTTTAAGACTTGAATCTAGTTCTTCACCATTGGACAGGGAGTCATAGGCTACTCTCGTCATCGTCTTGAAAGGCGATTTATTTTTATTTTGGCACATAGGCAACTCCTAGGGCATCATTAATGGATGTTTACACATATACATATATGTATATATAATTATCGGAATTGAGTATATCAGTCATGATCTTATCGATCTCATAGACTTTAAGGTTTGGGCATTGCCCATCACCTTCGACGATGTACCGCAATGGTCATAATTGACAATGTCTCTAATGGACAATATAACATATAACCCGTGGGTGGTATAGATCTTATCAGTGATTCAGGATAACACCACGAAGGGTAGGACAATAAACACACTTATATACAGGAAGTACCGGCAGCGTATCCACCATGTGTTTATTGTATTACTCTAGTTTTGTTATATAATTCCCGTCGAGATGCATACAATCATAACCCTTGGGTCGGAAGGTACTTCTTGAAGTCTCCTTATGAAGATAGGGAGGCCCCAGATTGTACTTCAAATTTTCTATAAAATAATAGGATCATCGTATCAGATGATATTAGTCATGATCGTACTGATCATGTATACTGTTAGGGTTGAGTATAACCCGCCACTTTGAACAGGGGTCATAAAGTCCACTACCAGCTTTGTCCTATCTCAAATAGAACAAAGTATAGCCCATAGGCTTTTCATCACTAGGGATGTTAATATTATGGTGACCATACTGATGTTACCGGTCAGGATCGCGTTGACCATATAGACCATGGGATTTGAGCATAGCTCACCCCCTTGGGCAAAAATTATGAAAAAAAAAATTTACAATTGTCTTGTCACTATCGGACAATATCTTATATCCCGTAGGCAAAATATCACAAGGGATGTTAGATAACATGATCATCCTATTAGATGATCTTAGTCATGATCGCATTGATCTTATAGACTATTATGTTCGGACCTAGTCCAATGTTTTTAGACAGGGAGTCGTAGACCACAACCGTCGTGTTATCTTATTGGACAACAGGTTTAGCCCACAGGCACTTCATCACTAGCGGATGTTTATAATATGATCATCTTATAGGATGACTTAAGCCATGATTTCTAATTACTAGGCCAGACAAGAGAATTGGAGGAGTCCAATGTAAGGATGACTGTTGTGATTTTTCGAATCACATTTGTCAAGAGGGTTAACACGTTTTTAGGTGTTAACAAGGATCTGAATCCCTTGAGTAGGTTTCACCATCTTGGCCATGTAGGCTAGGTCTTACCTTTAAGATTCTTTTTAAACTGCATACTGGCAGAGAAGGAAAGATATTTATTTTATTCAGGATTTTCATTATAATTATCCTAAATTGTTTAAAATATAACTATGGCACAAATAGCCTAGTCACGTAGACAAGTTAGATTTTTAAGCCATGATTTCAGAGAATTGTGGCATTAAGGTTTGAATCAAAGTTCATTACCTTTTCCTGACAGGGAGTTGTAGGTTACGACTGTCCTTATTAAAATTTCTGGCCCGTGGGCCTATCAATTAACATCTCGTAAGATGTTAAGACATATAGTCATTGCACTGATGATACGTTCAGCGGTCACAGTAATGACATGACGACGTGATCAGTGCCATTAACTTAATCAACTGTCGTTCAGTGGTCATAATAATGGCATGACGGCAGGATTAGCACTTAATTTAAATCAACTGTCATTCAGCGGTCATAATAATGACATAACAACAGGATTAGTACTTTAATTTAAATCAACTGTCATTCAGCGGTCATAATAATGACATAACGACAGGATTAGTATTTTAATTTAAATCAACTGTCATTCAGCGGTCATAATAATGACATAACGACAGGATTAGTATTTTAATTTAAATCAACTGTCATTCAGCGGTCATAATAATGACATAACGACAGGATTAGTACTTTAATTTAAATCAACTGTCATTCAGCGGTCATAATAATGACATAACGACAGGATTAGTACTTTAATTTAAATCAACTGTCATTCAGCGGTCATAATAATGACATAACGACAGGATTAGTACTTTAATTTAAATCAACTGTCATTCAGCGGTCATAATAATAACATAACGACAGGATTAGTATTTTAATTTAAATCAACTGTCATTCAGCGGTCATAATAATGACATAACGACAGGATTAGTACTTTAATTTAAATCAACTGTCATTCAGCGGTCATAATAATGACATAACGACAGGATTAGTACTTTAATTTAAATCAACTGTCATTCAGCGGTCATAATAATGACATAACGACAGGATTAGTACTTTAATTTAAATCAACTGTCATTCAGCGGTCATAATAATGACATAACGACAGGATTAGTACTTTAATTTAAATCAACTGTCATTCAGCGGTCATAATAATGACATAACGACAGGATTAGTATTTTAATTTAAAACAACTGTCATTCAGCGGTCATAATAATGACATAACGACAGGATTAGTACTTTAATTTAAATCAACTGTCATTCAGCGGTCATAATAATGACATAACGATAGGATTAGTACTTTAATTTAAATCAACTGTCATTCAGCGGTCATAATAATGACATAACGACAGGATTAGTACTTTAATTTAAATCAACTGTCATTCAGCGGTCATAATAATGACATAACGACAGGATTAGTACTTTAATTTAAATCAATTGTCGTTCAGTGGTCATAATAATGACATGACGACCAGATTATCGTCTGGAGGGCTTTGAGCATAGCTCACCCCCTTAGGACGGGGAATCTCAAAAGATCACAACTGTCGATGTCGCAATCGGACAGTGTATTATAACTCGTGGCACTTCATCCTTAAGGGATGATTATTTTAATAAGGAAGGTTTGGAATAACCCATTCTAGGGATGATTTACGTGATTTCATCGAACCACGTTTGTCAGGAGTGTTAACATATTTTCAGATGTTAACAGGGATACGAATCTTTTAAACATGTCTTACCATCTTGGCCCGGTCTTATAATTGACCCGGAGGCTAGGTTTCACTCTTAAGATTCTTAGTTTATAATTAACGCAGAACAATTTTAAATTGAAATGTTAATAAGGATCTGAATCTAAATTGAGGAACTGCCATCTTGGCCGGGTCTTAATATGACACGAGGCTAGGACTTGTCCCTTTTTAGATTTTTTTTTTTTCTATTTTATTATGATGGTAGATCTTATAACAGAATTGTTATTTTAATTTACTTCATATATTATATTCATATATAATAATATAAATGAAATTTAGATAAAACATCCCAATGGTTTAAAAAGGGGTATAGAATTGCCCAAAAAGGGACTTAAAAGAAATGATGTTGTCCTCAAAGGGACCAAAAGATAAATACCGTTATAAAGACCTCTAAGGAGACGATCTTCAGTAAAAGGGGTCTCTTCCTCGATATTTTATTTCTGAATGCTTTCTCCTTGGATGTTCATTTCATTTTAGCCGTGGTACGAAGCTCAGCATCTCGGGGCTCCGGGTGTGGAGAACTCCTATTACGGCCCCTTCGCTTGGCGACGTATCCAATATATAAAATAATTGGAAGCAATAAATTCCAGATTAGAATCGGGAGTATTCCTATGTTAAGTCTAGACTCAAGTATGTGCAATCGTGTCACTGAGATTAAACACATTAGGATAGTGTTTAATTCACTCAGCGTTGGCTCTGATACCAACCTGTCACACCCCAATTTTCCACGTGTCACCGGTGGGCCCGGTGGGGAGTATAGTGACGTAGTTGGCGTCATCATAGACAAACAACACAATATAATAATGCACAGCGGAAGCAAAAGATAAATATATTACATTCCGAATATAAGTAATGTCAAAGTATTACAACGGAAGGTAAAGGATCCACAGGCGGATCAATAATAGAAAACTGTTCATTAGACCTTAGGCATCTAGGACGTGCAAGATTCCCTAGTGACGCCCCGAGCTCCCAGCCAATTACGCATAGTACCTGTCACTTAACCTTTTGGAAAATACGTCAGTTTACACTGGTAAATACAAATCGACTGACTCATTTTGAAAATGATTGAAAATTGATTTAAATGCACAAGGCATAAATATTTTTATTAACTTGGGATAATTATATAATATAAACTTGTGAACGATTTACATGCACTCATATCTTTGGTGGCCCGGGATCTGCTGTCCGGGCTAAGAATTAAATGACACACCACATTAAAGAGTTATACACGACGAGTGTACGCCTACACCCCGTGCTCTGGTCGTGGCCATCTCGTAAGATAATGCCAAGGATATCCGGGACACGGTCAATAACCCCCCAAAGCCTTTAAGTAAGACGAGACTGTTTAAACGAAGTCGCACAAGCTATTCAAGACTGTACACCCATAAGGTGCAGGACTTGTGCGCCCGATCAAGCGGTATTTTAAATACCGTACCCTAAGCCCGTATAGGGAAAATAAGTCAAAATGTATTTACCTGAGCTAGCTCCTGTCTCAAATAGCAAGAATAATAACTCAGCCGTATTCCTAAGTAAGCGTAGGTACAATTTACCGGAAAGCTCTAGTCTGGAACGATGGTATAAATAACCAATTAGAATACTAACGGGTCTTTAATTAAGCCTAAGCTTTGACCGGTTAGTTTTAAGGATGAAACGGTTTACGCACGATTAAGCGAAAGACCGGATAGAATGTGATTTAGACCCGACAAGTTTGAATACTTGTATAATATGGGTATACTAAATACATTCTGGATTTTGAAATAAAAATGATATCGTTTGACCCGTTTCGGTCAATTTACGCAAACTAGTTACGTAAACCGAACCGAACGCGAAAAGGGCGATACGGGTAGACCAATGATTCAAATGCAAGTTCCCTGATGTAATATGCTTAAAATATGATATTATATCAGTAAGTTATGTTCTATATTGCCCGGAATAATTTTAAACTCAATTTATGCCTTAGAAGGGCATTTTGGTCATTTAAAAGATAATAGAAGAGTAAAATTAGAAATCTGAGTTTCGGGTCTGGTTCATACAGTAAATATACTTAATATAACATATTATATCAGTAGGGTATGACCCACATACCAAATTTTATCATTTAAAACCAAACTATGCACCGTAGGGGCAATTTAGTAATTTCACAAGGGCTAAAATGCCAAAACTGGAAATCTGAGATCATATACTTATACTTACTGTTTTTATATGAAAATGTGCTAAACACATCAGTAGGTATAGGTCTTATATGTTTAAAACAAGTATAACGCTCACTATGCGCTTAAAACGCTAAATATGCGATTTAAGGGCGTTTTCGGGTTTTCAAATTAAATCTGAGATTTTTATATTTCCAGAATACTTAAAATAATTTATTCATCATATAAAATCAGTAGAAAAAGGTTTCGGGTCAAAAGGATGTGTAAAACTCATTTTATGGCTAAAACGGTCAAAACCGACATAAGCCGAAACGACTAGGCGATCTAGGATCCGTTCAGCCAAAAATTAATTAAAAATCATCAAAATTCCCAGAATATTATATTACTTCTGTTGGTAAAGAGTTTCGTATCAAAACGTGGCCAGAAACGGGTTCTACGCGAAAAGGACCGTTTATGTAAATTTATAATATAGTTTTACGCTAATGGCCATAACTCACAATCTGGACCACCAACTGATCCGAAATTTTCGGTGCAAGTTCATATATTAGAAATAAAGATTTCTATCCTTTCACTTTTCCAAAAATCCCGTTTTAAATCAAAAAGGGCAAAATAGTCAACTTTATGCATAAATCGGAAACATGCATTCGAATAGGCTAAGCATAGACTTAAGCAACAAAATTTCCAGAAAGTTTAACTAAAATGCCAATGGTCAAAAATACTTTCCAATACAGATTTCGAACATGCATGTACGAATCCGAATCGATAGTCTACGAAATAATCGTTTTACAAGACTTTCGGTTCCGATTCGTGGCTAAACTATAGATTGTCGAGTCGATGATGATTAAAACACATTCTTATATGTATTACAAGTTATTTTTAATGATCAATCAGGTTGCATGTCATCTATATCATTAATCATGTCATTTTTCACAAAAATCGCTTCTGTTGACTTTTTAGAAATAGGTTTGACTCGACATTTAGCATGCATGTGGTGGGAATCAGAGAGTACCCTTTAGAGGGTTTGTTTCCCACATAAATACCAATCTATAACAAGTTTCAATTCGAGAAATGACTGAAAGAAATCCGTTTAATCAGAAAGTCAAAGGTTATGAACACCCAGTTTGACTTTTATCAATAAACACAACAAGAACGGATTAAAGAACGAATTGAAAGCTTACAAAGGTCCTAAAGATGTTTAGTGAACACTAGAAATCAGCTTTGATGGTCGGATTAGCTCCAGGAAGTCTTGAGAGCCTTTGCAAGTCTTGTGAGTTCTTGTTCCAAATTGTAAGTGATCAAAAATGAGATGAATTCGGATTTAAAGCTGAAATTTTGAGGTTTACTGTTGTAGTAGCCATGCAAGGAATGTTATTGGTTCAATTGGAGGTGCAAATGAGCTGTATGGCACTTGAAATCGGACCCAAATCAACCATTTTCGAATTTCTGCTCGCTGGGCAACCCACGCGGCCCGCTTGGGCTTTCCCAGGCGGGTCGCCTGACCCCTGGTTCAGCCAAACAAGTTTTAAACTTGGCAGAAATGGTCCCTGAGCTTGTATGCGATGTTTCGGCTACTTTTCTCGACCCGTAAACCCCCAAACTTGGTTTCTAAGAACCTTAGGACTTTTACCAACATGGTAATGCCCTCGGATAACTTTGCGCTCAACCGAAAAGCCCTGAAATTCGACGTTGACGCTTTTAGTCCCTTAAGTACGGTTTTTGGCCATAACTTTCTCATACGTTGACGAAACTTCATGAAATTTTTACCACATATTCTAGTGAGTATATTTTAGCTATACAAAGCTTCGGGTCTGCCAAAAGTTCACTCAGAGGTATAAATTTAACATGTTGACACTTTTGGCCCCTATAGTTTGAAATACTTCACTTTTGTGCAATTTCCGCGTCGTATGATCCATGAACCATCCGTTAAAGGTTATAAACATTATGTGGGGTTATCATAGAGCCTATTTATCCATTGTTGACACTTTGGACCCTTACGTTCCATAGTTTCACCGTTTGTCACTTTTAGTCCCTCTAAAGTATGTTTTCACATAACGGAACCTTATGACACGTGTCAAGACATTATTGGACGAAATTTTTCGAGGTGTTACACTTACGGACCGCAAGGGTCCTGCCTTACGGTCCGTAAGGGGTGCCCAGCGACAGCAGCTTGGCTGTTGGCTGTTACAAACGTTTAACCGACTTACCAAGATATTTTCAGCAACATGGGCGACCCCTAACAGTTAGTAGGCACTAGTAAACACTTGTAAATGATCTGGACACAATCATAGACCTAGTTGTCATGATCTCAATGGAGAAATTTCACTATAAAAGGCCATTCATGTTGTAACAATTGTCCACACCTCATTTCTTCACTCCTGGAGCTTTCTGGAGCACAAGAGCCCTCTCTAAGCATCCCTGGTCATTCACTAATACTTCAGTAAGTGTGCTTGATCTTTCTTGGTTAAGTTTTGCTTAGTTTTAGCTTAAAAGTCAATCCGTCGTAATTAACGGTTGACTTAACGATAAATCACAAATGGTCCAGTGGTTTGTCGAATCAAAGGTAGTTATATGTTGGTAATTACGTGGGCATTAAACCCCTAAAAGGGCACCGTCTGATTCCCACTCTAACTAGTCCAAATGTCGAGTCAAACTTGCTTAGGAAAAAGTCAACAGAATACTAAATTGCGATTTTATGCATAATCAGTAATGTAGATGGCGTGTAACCTGTTTTGACACTCATATAACATGATAATAAGTATATTAACTAGTCTAAGCTTGTTTGATCCGACCATTTACTGTTTTGACCCGGTTCGGAACCGAAAGTCGCAAAACTTTGACTTTTGCTTTGACTTCAGTTCTGACCCATTATGGTATGTTTTAGATATGCCTTAGGACTCTCTTAGGACCAGGTTACATGATGGTATAACCCTTTGTGACCGGTTCATTGTTTGTCCGAGTCTTTAGCACATTTCCGTTAAACGCCTAAAAGTTGACCATAACGCCCTTTTCACTTTAAAACGAGAATTTTGGACATGTGAAAGGACCATAACCTTAGTTACTAATTTCTAAGCATGTCCCTAAAATTTCACGTCAATCCGAGGTCTGGAATGGGAGTTATGCTAAATAACGCAATTACGGAAACTTTAGTAATTAAACGTCGCATTTAGCGTAAAGCCTATCTAAACCCAAATTTCGACACCAAACCTTTTACACACTGATGTAAAATAATATTTTGAGATTTTTAAGGATTTTTAACTATTTTTAACCTGCTCATAACCTACGGTTATGGCATCGGTTCGGTAAATACCGAATATACCCTTTTCGGACATAACTTGAGTTCTACATGGTCTTTTGACCCGATTCCAGTTGCTATTGATTTTAAATAATAAATAAAGTATTTTGAACTTCATAAACTGTTTGGAAAACTCAGATTTTCCTGTAGAACTCGGGAACCTCATTTAAAATGACCAAAATACCCCTACGGGGCGTATATTGAAATTTAACTCATTACGGGCATTATGGAAGGTATCCTACTGATACCACAACCTATTTAGACCATATTAACTTAAGAAACCTGTGTCGGACTCTTACGGTTCCCCGTTACGCCTTTTGCGCGCGCGGTTCGGTTTATGTAACTAGTTTACATAAACTAGCCGAAACGGGTCAAACCTTATCATTTATACTTCAAAATCCAGAGTGTAGTTATTATACCCACATAAAACAGGTCTTCAATCTTGTTGGGTCCAAACCACATTCCATTCCCGGTTTTCGCCTTTCACGCGATTAAACCGTATATATCCTTTGAAACTGACCGGTCTAAGCTAAGGCTAAATTAAAGACCCGTTAGGATTCTAATAGGTTGTTATAAACCTTCGTTCCAGAATAGGAGACCAGTATTTGTTTATTAAGGATTATTACTTGCTCAGGTAAATACTTTTAACTTATTTTCCGTTATACGGGCTTGGGTTACGGTATTTAAAATACCGCTTGGTCGGGCAATTGACCCCAACTCATTAGTAGTTGGGTATTATCAATGTGACCCGTTTAAAAATTGGTTTTGTTGGCTTTACGCCTTTGGGAGCTTAATGACCATGTCCCGGATATCCTTGGCATCATTTTACGAAATGGCCACGACCTCGACACGCGGGTGTAGGCGTACACCCGGCATTGTGTCTATATTGATTAAAGGTATAACCGTTGGTTTTCCCGCCACGGCTTTATGCTTTGTGGCGTTTCTATTAGCCTTAAACCCGGCACGACCCGGGCGACCGAACGCATAGTGAACATGTAATTCTTTTACAAGATTTAATTGATAAATTATCCCAAGTTATAAAGAGTTTGTGCCTTGTGCATTCAAATCAATTTTTATTTAACATTTGCAAAAGTGTCGGTTGAATGTATTTACCAGTGTAAACTGACGTATTTTCCTCAAAAGATTAAATGCAGGTTCTGTACGAAATAGGCTGGCCACTCCTTAAGCATCGTTAGAGTCTCGCAAGCTTGGGATGCCATATCTGTCGAACAATATTTATCTTTTTATTTTGATCCCCTGTGGATTTGTTTCGACTATTCGTAATACTTGGATATTACAATCAATGGTTGAAATATAATTTATCTTTATGCTTCCGCTGTGCATTTGAATATTGTGGTTTGACTATATTGTTGCCAACTACGTCACGGTAATCCCCCACCGGGCTCACCGGTGAAACACGTGGAAATCAGGGTGTGACAGTGTACATATGTATAGTTATGTACATGTGCATATTTTACCATAATAGATTTGTTGTTGATTAATGTTATATATGGTTAGTGATAATACGAATTTTGATTTGGTACAGGATAAGGTTTATTATTGAAGCAAGCCTGTTGATGAGATTAGTAATGTTAATGCACATGTGCATAGTTATGCACATATGCATGGTTTGATAGAGTGTGTTAATAAGGGTAGGCATACGGATGCAAATGTGCATAGTTATGCACATCTGCATACTTTGACAAAATAGGTTAATAAGGTCATTCATGCTAATGTACATGTGCATAATGCACATATGCATGTTTTGATAGAGTAAGTTAATAAGGGTAGGCATATGGATGCAAATGTGCATAGTTATGTACATCTGCATACTTTGACAGAATGGGTTAATAAGGTCATTCATGCTGATGTACATGTGCATAATTATGCACATGTGCATAATCTGCCATAATATGTTAATAAGGTCGTTTATGTTGATGCACATGTACATAATGTATATGGTGATGATAAAGATAATGTTAACGCACATATTAATTGATAATTCATGTTTATTATTAAACCAAGGGATGAAAGGTCAAATAAAATGTCGGATGGAATGGAATATGATTACGCGACGGTTAAACAAAAAGGTAAAAAAGGTTGATTAATGTTTGATGATCCAGTTGGGAGTTTATGCACATGTGCATCCCTGTATTAAGTTCATGTTAAATGATATCATTTATGTAAAAATATATCGTGCAGGTGCGCAATAAGAAATAAACACAAAAAGGCGGGCAAGTAAGCGAACTCGTGATGAAACATCAAAAAAGGGAGGTGATGGAGTGCGTGCGGTAAAGAACAAAAAGTTGGCAAGATCAACGATAACAGCGACGGTTGATACTGATGACCATATGGTTGTATTCATATTCAACATAGGGTATCCAATATAGCGTGCCATTAGGTGTAGAATGTAAAATGGTTGTAATTGTTCCTGTAGTGTAGAAAGTACAACACTTGTAATTATTCATATATACATAAAAAGTAAACATATAACATTCTAATTAATAAGGTATATAGCGTGTGTACGCACTTGTTCAACATTTATTGGGTGATGATTACGGGGCGTTGGTAATGTGATGCATATGTGCATAACATTATGTACTGATGGTTATGTAACGCCCGGCTCTTTTGTAATTTCCATTTATAGAAAGTTTTGTTCGTATTTCTATTTTTGGAAACTTTGTATTCTCGTAATCGTTTCTCCTTTGTAATCGTTGTCAAACCGAGACTTGGATCATTAATGAAGCTTGTATTTTGTTACATTTATGTTATACACATTCTATGTATGCTAGCATGTTCGACTTCATGAATCAATCGATGTTTAATCGTTATTCTTGGAAACTATGTGCGAAACTTGTAATTAAACTAAACTTATGCATTGAACGTATTTTGAACAAGAACGACACTTGATTTGATACTCATACGCATAATTATACTTGGTTTATACTCCTCGTACTTGGGTTTACCTTAAAATATGCTTTTGTGGCAAGAATGGTCCTTAAAACACCTTAAAACATCAATTACACAACTATAGGGGATAAAATGTAATAAATGAAACTTTAATCCGGAACCACAAAGGGCTCGCGGCCCACGTTAACTTGCCTGGACATCCCAGGCGGGCCGCGTGGACCCCCAGGTCTGCAGAAATGTGGACAGTCGCGACCAGCTTCAATTTTGAGCGGGATTTCATGTTTAAACCAGTTTTGGCAATTATAAACTCCTCTAATCAACCCTAATCACCTCCCTATAAGTACCCAAGGTCCTCCAAGCACTTGGACACTTTCATCACACTCAAATCTCTCAAAAACACTCTCAGGTTCCAGCAAGAATCTGCATTTTCGGACAGATTCACACTCTTGCACTAAACTTGGTATAACTTGCTCATTTCTTAACGAAATTACTTGATTCTTCTTCCTACTTGCTTGGTTAATCATGGAGTTTGATTCCTTGACTTCTCCTTGGAGAAATCAGACCTGGAATTGCTCTGAAATTGACCAAAAACTTTCTGTTTTGTTACATACTTGTTTAAACTTCATCCAACTTGTGTCTAGCACATCTCACACCATTGTCCTAATGCTTACAAGTATAGCTGAGTGAAAATCATCACCAAATGTGGAATCACCCCTATCTTGATGAATCATTTCGATTTTGTTGTAAGAGTGTCTTCAAAGCCTCCAAGTGTGTATTGTGTTAGCCTTAGGAAAGGCATGTATATTAAGAGTCCAAAAGAAAATAGAGAGAAGCAAGTGAAGATAGAAAGGAAGTTGTTTTAAGCAACACATAGTGAATAAGCTCTTAAACTATAGACTAGGCAAGGCATTCCTAATTCCCTATAGTTATGGCTCTGATACCAATATGGTATCAGAGTACTCCTACTATAGACTAGGCAAAATTAAGGCAATCCTACCTAATTCCCTATAGTTATGGCTCTGATACCAATCTGTCACACCCAACCGATGGCGGAAACATCGGGATGAGACGAACAAATTGCTCAAAACAACATAACACTAAATGTGACAATATGAATTAAATCATTTTATTAAAACTAAAGCATAATACATTGTTTCAAATAGTAAACATAGATTCGAACATTGTTTAATTGCTAAAATGGGTATCTAAAGCCATCCTAGCTTGTTTCTTGAGTCTTGTACTAAACAACCTGCAACATGTATTAAAATAACATCAACAAAAGTTGGCGAGTATACAGGTTTGATACATAGCATAAAGTAGAGTAAAAAGTTTAAATACTCATATCCAACATGAACAACATAACACAAGTTACTAATATGATGAAACAGTGTCACTATATGTCAAACCCAAGTTTCCAACGCAAACACCCCAAGACTCACTCAAGGGCGGTGCGTAAATAAGTATAAGAAGTCTAACAAGTCTCACAAGTTTCCAACACAAACACCCCAAGACTCACTCAAGGGCGATGCGTAAATAAGTATAAGAGGTCTAACAAGTTTCCAACACAAACACCCCAAGACTCACTCAAGGGTGGTGCGTAAATAAGTATAAGAGGTCTAACAAGTCTCACAAGTTTAACAAGTTTAACAAGTCTAACAAGTTTAATAAGTTTAACAAGGTTAATGAGCATATAGACACGAAATGTTTGCATAGCATACACGATTAACAAGCATCAAATTGTTTCATGTTTAAGAATGGATAGAGTGTGCATATAACAAGTTTCAAGCGTTGCGCGTTTTTGTATAGAATACATGTTGCACCCAAAGTGAGAAAATAAAAATGGGATCAAGTATACTCACATTGATTGCGTTGCAATTTCTTGTAAGGACGTACGAGTAAAAATTGGAACAATCCAAGATAACGAGCAAAGCAATTATCCTAGATATTATCATAACACGATCAACTTGATATTTACACATTAGATATAATTCCTAATATATGGTCTACAAATTATTAAATATTGTAATTTATCTAAATATAACCCGTTAAAAAAAACATTGTAATGAAATTGGTTAATTATTTAATAAATGCATTCGTGTAGTTCAAAGGTAAACGAATTACTAAACATAAAGTTGGCTCTGTTTCCTTTTGGATTTAATTGGTTTATCAAAATAGAAAATGAAACTCTAAAAGCCATTTTAGATTTTTCACTGATTTATTACAACAGAAAAATAAAATAAAGTTGAAGAATAGAAAAAGGATTTAGGGATTAAATTCTTTGTCATAAAAAAAATAAAGATAAAAATAAAAATAACGTATACTGTAATATGGACTTTTGAATGTTGTTATATTTTTATTTCATATGTACACAAAGTAGCAGTAACATCATCTTCTTTATTTGAATAAAACCAATTGAACACTCACTGTTGAAGTTTATATATGCTAATTACTACAAAATCAATTATGGAACGAACATGAAAGGTACATAAGAGATCTATACCGAACAAGTGGCGTGATTCCCGCTGTGGACTTCCGACAGGTTACAAGTTTCGGCGGCCGCGGCAAAACGGTGGTCCGACTGTTCCGGTTTGTGCGTCGGTGCGTCTTCGAGTTCCTTGTTTACATACGTTCATTACGGAATGTAAAAGATTGCGGGTTTCCGGCGACGTGAAAAGGTAATGTCTTCCGGTGTCGTATGCGAGTCCCGACAGGTTACGAACTCCGGTAATGGTGATATAGTGAGAGAGAGAGAGGGAGAGGATGGTGTGAAATGGGGTTTCGAAACAATGCTATATATATCATTCCGTTCAAAGTTTATTTTAGAAAGGTTGATATTTTCCGTAATCGCAAAATGGTAATAGTTGATGTTCATCGATGCATGTGGACAGGGGTTGTTATTTGTTCATGATTGATACAAAGTTGGAAAACGCAGAATCGGTGAACGAAATCCCCGAAAATTAGCATGGCGATCAAAATGAAAAGGAAATCTTGGATTAATATCGATGATTGCGGAATATTGGTTGGTGTTTCCGTTGTTGCAGATGTGTTGGGAGGCAATGCTTGTTTCAAAGGAAATCATGTTAGAAAGAAAGGAAAATAATAACTGTTTCTTTCTTTTTCTTTTTCTTTTTTTTTTTTTTGAAACCACTACTTCCCAGATTTACATAAATAGTCCTTCTATTATATTAACTAGACTAACTAGGTTATCCATAGTTAACTTAACTAATTACTTTCTAATCTAACAAACAAAGCTTTTAATTGTAAATTTAATTAATTAATTATTTGAACTAATAAATGAATAACCTTATTGATAATTATATAAAAAAAAAAGTTTAAGAGAAATTTTTTTGACGGATGTTACAGTCTCCCCTACTTTAGGAGATTTCGTCCTCGAAATCTAAGAGGAAGACTTTTAAAAGGATTCAAAAGAAAGAATAGATTAGACTTGATTATAATGTTTTATTTAAAAAAAAATTGTTTTCATGAATGTGTCACATAGCACATAGTTTCACATAGCATATAAAAGGTTCAATTAGTTTTACATAGCATAATCATGAATTTCACGTAGTGTATAATGAAAGCATCGTAAATTTAGTTTGTTCGTAAGAGAATATTATTATTTGTTTTAGACTGCGAAGATAGTGCAATCTGTGTCTCCAAGCTTGAAATGAAAGTAACGTTCAAATATGAAGTTTCATTGAAACGAAGAAGAGTTGGTAACTACCTCCGAGGTAAGGAAATCACCCCTAGCTCATTGGTGAAGTTGAAAAGTGAGCGGAGCTAATCGTCAAGGTAAGGAAATCACTCCTATCTTGATGATAAGCTTCCATTTTTAGGAATATGAGTATTAGCATAAAAATTTAGAATAATCCACATCACATACTTAGTTAACAAGATTAACGTATCACTGGCATGTGAATAAACAGGTCAACCCATCGTGTACCGCAATGTTGACTACCCAACGTCGTCGCAACGAAGAGGGTGTAATGTTGTTAACTTAACATAACCACTAGAATACGGGCGGGCGCTACTCCTATAGCACTACGCATAGTGCTATACATGTTAAGGTGTGGGTTAAAAGACAAGTTCATCACATAAGAATAACCCAGTAATCACGAATCCAGTATAACATACTAGCATGCATGTATTAGATTGAAATGATATGTCGTACAAATGTAAAACACATGAAAATTGAGATAGCATAAAAAGATTTAACATAAAACATGGATTGTCACGGAACGTAACATATGACACTTCCAAAGTGAATCGAAGACCTTCTCGAATTAAGGAAACGTGCTTTGGCCTATTAGGTATTAGTACTCTCATCGATGGTCCCCAGGTAGGCAACGGGTCCTTAATGGATTTATACGAATGCCAAGCCTAGACAGGACGTCCCGACTACCGGTACCTAACCCTTCCAGTTACTACACGTCCTTAATCGATTGGGAAATCGAGACTTTGGCGAGAGCGAAAATCGAGGAGTGGGACTAGTTAACAAGATGCGAGTATCACCTCTAACTTGATAACATCGTACCCTAATGTGGTTGGTACTTATCCTAAGATAAGGGTCCACTAGAATATGAAATGGAAAACTCCCATCAAGGTTTGGATATCACTCCTAACTTGAGGGTAGATTTCGTGCAAAAATCAAAGTATAGCTGAGTGAAAATCATCACCAAATGTGGGAATCACCCCTATCTTGATGAATCATTTCGATTTTGTTGTAAGAGTGTCTTCAAAGCCTCCAAGTGTGTATTGTGTTAGCCTTAGGAAAGGCATGTATATTAAGAGTCCAAAAGAAAATAGAGAGAAGCAAGTGAAGATAGAAAGGAAGTTGTTTTAAGCAACACATAGTGAATAAGCTCTTAAACTATAGACTAGGCAAGGCATTCCTAATTCCCTATAGTTATGGCTCTGATACCAATATGGTATCAGAGTACTCCTACTATAGACTAGGCAAAATTAAGGCAATCCTACCTAATTCCCTATAGTTATGGCTCTGATACCAATCTGTCACACCCCAACCGATGGCGGAAACATCGGGATGAGACGAACAAATTGCTCAAAACAACATAACACTAAATGTGACAATATGAATTAAATCATTTTATTAAAACTAAAGCATAATACATTGTTTCAAATAGTAAACATAGATTCGAACATTGTTTAATTGCTAAAATGGGTATCTAAAGCCATCCTAGCTTGTTTCTTGAGTCTTGTACTAAACAACCTGCAACATGTATTAAAATAACATCAACAAAAGTTGGCGAGTATACAGGTTTGATACATAGCATAAAGTAGAGTAAAAAGTTTAAATACTCATATCCAACATGAACAACATAACACAAGTTACTAATATGATGAAACAGTGTCACTATATGTCAAACCCAAGTTTCCAACGCAAACACCCCAAGACTCACTCAAGGGCGGTGCGTAAATAAGTATAAGATGTCTAACAAGTCTCACAAGTTTCCAACACAAACACCCCAAGACTCACTCAAGGGCGGTGCGTAAATAAGTATAAGAAGTCTAACAAGTTTCCAACACAAACACCCCAAGACTCACTCAAGGGTGGTGCGTAAATAAGTATAAGAAGTCTAACAAGTCTCACAAGTTTAACAAGTTTAACAAGTCTAACAAGTTTAATAAGTTTAACAAGGTTAATGAGCATATAGACACGAAATGTTTGCATAGCATACAAGATTAACAAGCATCAAATTGTTTCATGTTTAAGAATGGATAGAGTGTGCATATAACAAGTTTCAAGCGTTGCGCGTTTTTGTATAGAATACATGTTGCACCCAAAGTGAGAAAATAAAAATGGGATCAAGTATACTCACATTGATTGCGTTGCAATTTCTTGTAAGGACGTACGAGTAAAAATTGGAACAATCCAAGATAACGAGCAAAGCAATTATCCTAGATATTATCATAACACGATCAACTTGATATTTACACATTAGATATAATTCCTAATATATGGTCTACAAATTATTAAATATAGTAATTTATCTAAATATAACCCGTTAAAAAAAACATTGTAATGAAATTGGTTAATTATTTAATAAATGCATTCGTGTAGTTCAAAGGTAAACGAATTACTAAACATAAAGTTGGCTCTGTTTCCTTTTGGATTTAATTTGTTTATCAAAATAGAAAATGAAACTCTAAAAGCCATTTTAGATTTTTCACTGATTTATTACAACAGAAAAATAAAATAAAGTTGAAGAATAGAAAAAGGATTTAGGGATTAAATTCTTTGTCATAAAAAAATAAAGATAAAAATAAAAATAACATATACTGTAATATGGACTTTTGAATGTTGTTATATTTTTATTTCATATGTACACAAAGTAGCAGTAACATCATCTTCTTTATTTGAATAAAACCAATTGAACACTCACTGTTGAAGTTTATATATGCTAATTACTACAAAATCAATTATGGAACGAACATGAAAGGTACATAAGAGATCTATACCGAACAAGTGGCGTGATTCCCGCTGTGGACTTCCGACAGGTTACAAGTTTCGGCGGCCGCGGCGAAACGGTGGTCCGACTGTTCCGGTTTGTGCGTCGGTGCGTCTTCGAGTTCCTTGTTTACATACGTTCATTACGGAATGTAAAAGATTGCGGGTTTCCGGCGACGTGAAAAGGTAATGTCTTCCGGTGTCGTATGCGAGTCCCGACAGGTTACGAACTCCGGTAATGGTGATATAGTGAGAGAGAGAGAGGGAGAGGATGGTGTGAAATGGGGTTTCGAAACAATGCTATATATATCATTCCGTTCAAAGTTTATTTTAGAAAGGTTGATATTTTCCGTAATCGCAAAATGGTAATAGTTGATGTTCATCGATGCATGTGGACAGGGGTTGTTATTTGTTCATGATTGATACAAAGTTGGAAAACGCAGAATCGGTGAACGAAATCCCCGAAAATTAGCATGGCGATCAAAATGAAAAGGAAATCTTGGATTAATATCGATGATTGCGGAATATTGGTTGGTGTTTCCGTTGTTGCAGACGTGTTGGGAGGCAATGCTTGTTTCAAAGGAAATCATGTTAGAAAGAAAGGAAAATAACAACTGTTTCTTTCTTTTTCTTTTTTTTTTTTTTTTTTTGAAACCACTACTTCCCAGATTTACATAAATAGTCCTTCTATTATATTAACTAGACTAACTAGGTTATCCATAGTTAACTTAACTAATTACTTTCTAATCTAACAAACAAAGCTTTTAATTGTAAATTTAATTAATTAATTATTTGAACTAATAAATGAATAACCTTATTGATAATTATATAAAAAAAAAGTTTAAGAGAAATTTTTTTGACGAATGTTACACGTGAAACTTTGGGTTAGGTACTTTAACGCATTGGAAACTTGGGCTATCACTTAGACTGCGTGAACTAGCATGGTTGAAACTATTTTATTATGTTCATGTTGGATTTGAGCCTTTTATTCTATTATGCTATGTAAACAAACTTGTATACTCGCTCTTTGCTTTTGCATTGAACTCTATTTTAATACATGTTGGATTTGAGCCTTTTATTCTATATTGAAGTATGGATGAATGATGAAACAAGTTTAGGGTGGACTAGATACACACCTAGATTTATCTATCTTTTGTTTGTTATGTTATTTGTTGAAACAATGTTGTATTTTGTTTTGAATATTGTATGACAATTTAGCATTTGCAATGAAATTTGAACTTAATTAAATATTGTCACATAGTGTTATGACGTCTCTAGCAATCTATACACACTTCGTCTCATCCCGATGTTTCCGCCATCGGTTGGGGTGTGACAGATAGGTATCAGAGCCATAACTATAGGGAATTAGGAAAATTGCCATGCTTTTGCCCTAATCTATAGTTCTAGGAATTTTGCCTCTTATTTGTTGTTTAAAACTTTTGTGCTCTACCATGCATGCTTCCTAGCTATACTTTCTATTAAAATTATGTGCCTTTCCTAAGGCTAACACGAATACACTTATGCTATTTTTATACTCTTGTAACACCAACGAGAAGAATTTACCAAAATAGGCGTGAAACCCACAATTTGGTAAACGACTCTCATTCTACCTTTAATCTATTTTGCACGAAATTCCACCATTAAGCTAGGAGTGACATCCACAACTTAATGGTAATTTCCATTTCAACTCTAGTGGACCCTCGCCAAAGTGTCAAAATTTTATTTTGATCGACGAGTACCAACCACATTTAGGGTACGAAATCGTCAAGTTAGGGGTGAAACCCGCATCTCGTCGATTAAGTCCCATTCCTCGATTTTTATTCTCGCCAAAGTCCCGAATGTTTCAGTCATTTGGAGATGTGTAGTAACCGGAAGGGTAAGATACCGTTAATCACTTCTCGACGAGAGTATCTTACTTATAGGCCAAAGCACAATATCTCTAATTCGAAAGAACTTTCGACCCACTTTGGAATAGTCGACGTTTCTCTACCCGAAACAATCCAATGTTTTATTGAGCCTCTCTTTTATGTATCTCAATTTACATGTGATTTTATACTTGAACGTTCATTCATTTCCAAATGTCGTTTTAATCATTTCGCACGTTATCGCAATCACAAACAATAATAATCCCTCATGAACAAACTAAATTTACAATAATTTCGTTTATTCATGTTATGCTATGTGGAATTCATGACTATGCTATATGAAACGTTTAAACTTTTATGTTATGTGAATCAAATTGAAACTTTCATGCTATGTGAATCAAATTGAACCTTTATGCTATGTGACCCTTTATGCTATGTGATCAATTTCATTTTTCTTAAACAAACATTATGACCAAGTCTCATCTATTCCCTCTTTCCGAATTCGAATTATTTTTGAAATTTCACTTTTACACATATATCGTACAAATACTTTATCATACATTTATACATTATTCACATACATTATTTCACATAATTTTATTTATACCCCTTGTAACAATAAATGGAGACATATCATCAAGGTGGGAGTGATTTCCTTACCTTGACGACTAATTCCGTTTCTTTTCCCATCTTACAACGACCTCGCCAACGAATTAGAGGTGATTCCCTTACTTAGGTGATCGTTACCAATATCTTCCCTAATAGACTATATTACGTAAACATGATCACGTTTATATCTAAATCGTTTATCCTTAGCCAAATCTCTATTTATTTCAGCATGCATTGTTTATATGAACGAATTCCTTATCCTACAATATATATATTTTTTTATATAGCTCACACACACGAAATTCTTAACCTTTACCATAAACGCTTATTTCTCGATTTTTAAAATTTACGAAATGCTACTTATCAACCTAGTTGGTTTAATAAATCCATCGCCCACGAAATTTTGTATTCAACATAACTATTGAAAAAGGCTCATCTTATATCCTTAAACTAGAGATTTTCTATTTTCAATTAGGAATCAAACCAACCTTTTCACGCACACCTATAAAATACTACCAATATTATTCAATCATTTACTAAAATTTCTTCCAAAATCAGTAAAATGTTTCATTAAAGACGCTTTTTCAACAATCACTAAGATCGTATACCAAAATCCTTTTTCTTACGAATCAACGTTGTCACAAAAATCTCTAAAATTCGAATTTCTTCTTTAATGCAAGATCATTTAACACGATGCAAACTTATTTACTTCTAGAACCCTTTCAACCTTTATTCAATACGTCAATTTAATTTAAAATGTGTGGGCAAGGAAACTTCATAAGAACCGACAAATTCTCAACTATGTAAATTCTTTTGAAACCATAATGGCATTTCCATTCTTTTACAAAGTATCCTTTCGCATAATCCAAAGATGTTTTATTTTATACTCTCTTTACATTTATAAACTAGATTCTATATTTCATGTCAACTCAATCTATTTTGATTTTAATTAAACTTCACGCTTTGCTCAAACAACTATACATGCATACTATCTTACGTGTTAGCTTATATCTCACGACAAATTCGCATATACCCCTCATTTTGTTTTTGTACTCTAAACTTCTCGGCCTTTTACATACTTAAATTCGTATGTTACGATTAACACCACATACAAAATTATTACTTATTACACTCATATCCATATTCGTATTTATGCATCTTACGCTTACACATTTATGTTTATTTTCATAATCATATACATATTCATACACTTTATATTATACTCATGTTCACAAATTATACATTTACGCCATACTTATGTCCAAGTTTATATTCATAATAATACAATTATACTTACACTCGCAATTACGTTTGCGCTAATATTCATATTCGTGTTTATACTCATATATCCTACCTGTACCTATACAACTACGCTCAAACTTATATTCACATCCATATATTTTCCTCATACCAATACAATTATGTTTATACTTAAATTCATAGTTATACTCGCATTTATACAATTTATGTTAGACTCGTACTTATATATATACTCTCATTTATACGATTTACGTTTATGCTCACGCTCATTCGTTTATGCTCAAAATTTGTACTCACATATATACTCATTTTTCATACACGCTATGCTTATACTTTTACTCATACCCCTGGCATGCGTTTTGTGTTTATGCTCTCGTGCGTGTTCGTATTTAAACTTATACTATACTCATGCTTTTTACACAAAATTTATACTTTCGCACCTATACGCGGGCGAAACCCAAGGGATTCGCTTACGTTGTTATACTATCTGGAACACAAGCGTGCTTATATGCCATATCTCTATACACACAATCTCATTTTCAAAATTTATGTATACCTTGATTCATATGCAACTAGTACAAGCTATGCGGATCATGCGGCGATTAGTATAATCGCGAGTGCACACGGGATTATAATAATGGACGTATGAGAACCATAGAGTGTGCTACTGCGTATCGTAAGACACGAGACGTAACATGACACCGAATACGAGACAGACGTAATATGGTCAAAACATGGTGGATACGCCGCTGGTACATCCTATATATAAGTGTTTTCACCATGTTACCAAACTTTCGTAAAACGTGCCAGGAGAAATTCAGTGTTTTGAAGACCTTTTGGACCTTATACAAACTTTAAGCAACTCACAAACGCATTATATCCGATTACCCATGACGAGACTTCAACTTTAACACGCTGCTTTCATCATTCATATACATGCATTCGTTTATTAAGAATCAATCGTCCGCTTCTATACTTCTAGCATTCTCCATTATTTTTGTCTTTTTACGAACCTTGTTGACAGTCAAGTCTGTTAAACCGTCTTCCTATCCTTAAATTCTTATATAGACGTACTTAGTAGACCATTATCACTTTATTCAAAATACTAGGCCTTGTCGTTCTCCAAAACTTCATACTTTTCAAAACGTTTCAAAATTCTCGAAGTCTCATTTCTTACTAATCACATTATTGCCAAAACTTTTTCAAGCCTACGTCTTCCTAAATTTCGGGACGAAATTTCCTAAAGGAGGGGAGACTGTAACGCCCGGCCCTTTTGTAATTTCCATTTATAGAAAGTTTTGTTCGTATTTCTATTTTTGGAAACTTTGTATTCTCGTAATCGTTTCTCCTTTGTAATCGTTGTCAAACTGAGACTTGGATCATTAATGAAGCTTGTATTTTGTTACATTTATGTTATACACATTCTATATATGCTAGCATGTTCGACTTCATGAATCAATCGATGTTTAATCGTTATTCTTGGAAACTATGTGCGAAACTTGTAATTAAACTAAACTTATGCATTGAACGTATTTTGAACGAGAACGACACTTGATTTGATACTCATACGCATAATTATACTTGGTTTATACTCCTCGTACTTGCGTTTACCTTAAAATATGCTTTTGTGGCAAGAATGGTCCTTAAAACACCTTAAAACATCAATTACACAACTATAGGGGCTAAAATGTAATAAATGAAACTTTAATCCGGAACCACAAAGGGCTCGCGGCCCGCGTTAACTTGCCTGGACATCCCAGGCGGGCCGCGTGGACCCCCAGGTCTGCAGAAATGTGGACAGTCGCGACCAGCTTCAATTTTGAGCGGGATTTCATGTTTAAACCGAGTTTTGGCACTTGTAAACTCCTCTAATCAACCCTAATCACCTCCCTATAAGTACCCAAGGTCCTCCAAGCACTTGGACATTTTCATCACACTCAAATCTCTCAAAAACACTCTCAGGTTCCAGCAAGAATCTGCATTTTCGGACAGATTCACACTCTTGCACTAAACTTGGTATAACTTGCTCATTTCTTAACGAAATTACTTGATTCTTCTTCCTACTTGCTTGGTTAATCATGGAGTTTGATTCCTTGACTTCTCCTTGGAGAAATCAGACCTGGAATTGCTCTGAAATTGACCAAAAACTTTCTGTTTTGTTACATACTTGTTTAAACTTCATCCAACTTGTGTCTAGCACATCTCACACCAATGTCCTAATGCTTACAACCCCTCTTATGGTTGGTTAAGCTTAAAAACATGGTTGAGACACTTAAATCAGAGGATTAAACCTCATAAACTTTCTGTTTTGTTAGGGTATTCAACCCACAAGTCATGTCAAGCTTAGACTTTGATGAATGAGTGATTGTGGAACAACTTGGGTTGTTCCAACATAAAATCCTCACATGATTTGATGATTTCTTTTAGTTTAGATTATTTACATACTTGTATTAACCCTAGTTCGTGACCCTCCTTGGTTGTCTTTACATCAAGTGAAGTGGTGAACATTCAAGGGGTCCCTAAATGGAAGCATGTTCTTCCTACCCCATACATGACATTCATGAATGACTCGAGGTGCCTAAACGAAGATCTTAATCTTCTACCTCCTACTTGAAATATTGAACTTAATAATATGTAATACTTAAATACATATACACACACATTCGAACCTTTAATATTAAACTTGTGTTTATATGTTAAAGTAGTAGAATGACGTCTAAGACTTAACACTCCAAATATGATTCTAATGGGCTTACTACCCATGAAATACAATATAACCCTAGTGGTTACGTAGTGTCATATAAGAGTATAAGTTAAAGATGATTATTTTGATATCATACTTTATGTTATGTTTAAACTCCAAATTTATAATCTTCCGTTATACGCCAAACTCACATACCTACGTTTCCTTGTGTAGAAGGACTAGGTGCTCCAACTTAATCCATCCACCAAACTCGCTCGCGGGATTTCAAGTGGGAAAGCTTGCAACCACCGTGAGTATACTCGAACCCATTTTTACTTTTAAACACTTTGGGTGCAACATGTATTCTATATTAAACGCACGTGACACTTGAAACTTATTTGAAACATGCTCGATCCATTTAAACATGAAACATGAAACTTGTGATACTTGAGACTATTTTGTGCTATGTGAACGTTTAATCCCTGTGTGTAGTTCCGCCTTAACAATAGTAGCGCTATAGGGGTAATGCACCTCCCCCATTTGTAGTCGAGGGGTATTGTTAGGAGGAGACATATTAACCTCCCGTGAAACTTTGGGTTAGGTACTTTAACGCATTGGAAACTTGGGCTATCACTTGGACTGCGTGAACTAGCATGGTTGAAACTATTTTATTATGTTCATGTTGGATTTGAGCCTTTTATTCTATTATGCTATGTAAACAAACTTGTATACTCGCTCTTTGCTTTTGCATTGAACTCTATTTTAATACATGTTGCAGGTTGATTATTGAAGTATGGATGAATGATGAAACAAGTTTAGGGTGGACTAGATACACACCTAGATTTATCTATCTTTTGTTTGTTATGTTATTTGTTGAAACAATGTTGTATTTTGTTTTGAATATTGTATGACAATTTAGCATTTGCAATGAAATTTGAACTTAATTAAATATTGTCACATAGTGTTATGACGTCTCTAGCAATCTATACACACTTCGTCTCATCCCGATGTTTCCGCCATCGGTTGGGGTGTGACAGGTTAACAGTTTATTTTTGATGATCATGGATTGTTAGCAACATAATGCAAATGTGCATGATTATGTAATATATGAAAATAAAAGTAACGACTGTAAAAAATAACGGTTATTTGTTTAATGTTTATTAGTGATGAGTATTGGGTGTTAATAATGTGATGCACATGTGCATAATTATGTACTGTTGGTTAACAGTTTATTTTTTTGATGATTACGGATGGTTGACAACATAATGCACATGTGCAGGATTACGTGTTGTATGAAAATATAAGTAAATTATGTAATAAACCAATTGTTTGTTTAATGTTAAATGATAAAAAATAAAATGGTTAATAATTAAACATGGATTATGGGGTATTGGCAATATAATGCACATGTGCATTATTATGGTATGATTGTAAATAAATGTGATTTACTTGATGAGAGAATAATGGAGCATGTAAGAGTAAACTACGAAACACACTTTAATGGATATAATAACGAATCATGTGAGTGTAAACTACGAAACATGTATAAGTGTATAATGCCTTTAATCTCAAAACGTATGAATTGCAACAGTTGTTAATTTAAATTTGTAGATGTTATTGCGGTTGATGTTGAGGTGGTATCACAGGAGATTGAGTATTCAAAAACGATGGCATTGTCTGCTTATACACAAGGGTCAAAAACTCGAACCAACCATCGATGACTGAGACCACCCATAGGGTGAAAATGACCTACATGTCCACAAGTTATTTTTGCATCTTTCAAGAAGATATTCAATACATTCAGGTGATGAACACTTTAATGACATTTCCATGATATATATATATATATAGGCACATCACAAAGCGATGATTCTTAAACTTAAAAGACATGATCTTCCCAGCTGTTGTAAAATTACAAATTAAAGCCTTGACAAGAAACTTAGAAATCTTAGCTGAAAAAAAAAAACAGAAAAAAAAGGATCGAAAGCAAATTAAAGCAACATGGGAATATGCATCCATAGATTCATAACATCATTTATTTCTACCACTCCTCTTTTTATTCTTCATGCCCTTCCCTTTTTTGTATTTTATTTCCTGAGTGTTACAACCTGCACTTTGATTCTCGACCACAACTAGATCGTCACCGTTTCATTGACATGATTTTTCACTCACTTGTTTTTTCAACCTTAGTTGTGCTGCTGTCCTCTGCATACACTACCATATTTCCTTTACTCTTTTTCATGCCTTCGACGCCTGGTGTTTTTTGTTCCATCTTTGTCGGTAACCTGCCTTTGACGCCTTTCCATGCTAACATATTGGCTTTAGGTGTAGCCCAGCCGTTCCAGGTCATTACAAAGCCACTCGACAGGTCCCCACTTGTGACACACAAATCCTCTCTGGCGGTTTTAACATTAAAAGTCGACTTATTTTCCGAGTGTCAACCCCACCCATATTGACCCGTCTTCATATTCTGGTGTCTCTCAGCAGCGTCAAAATCTGCATATACTCCACCCATGCCTCCCCGGTTGTCGGGTTGTTCTTCCATTGCCAATCCCACACAGTCCCCTCCCCTATTTTTTGTAGTTGTCCGCAACCCAAGACCATTTGTTTGCTGCAATTCTGTACATAATTGGATAGTTATCCATAAGGCACTTGTTCATAATCCATACATCAACGACATAGTCTAATTTTCAACATAATGCACATGTGCATATAATTTAATACAACATCATTTGCAGTAAATATAATGATTTACAATGTATATACATCATTTACAGTCAACATAATACCTTTAGTCACAAATCGAATGAATTGCAACTCTTGATGTTCTGTATTTGTAGGTATCTTGTGACTATAAACTGTATTATCAGTAGATGGACCAACAATGTCAGCATCTGATGTATGATGAGGATTATCAGAGAATGTATGACGAGGAACATCAGATGTGTGAGGATCGACACGTGATGAATCAGAGGATGCCATGTATAGGGTGTAAACGGTGGGTTGTTCGTTGCGAATGCCGCCAGAAACACCGTGCCCAGATGTCGCTGCCATGAACTCCGGTGAGTTACCTGAACGTCGTCGTCGTCAATGTATACAACAATATGATCTGATGAATCTGATGAATGAAACCCTAATAATTAAAAGCTGTAGATCGTGAACAGAGTGGTGAGAAGAGGGGCGAATGCCGCGGAAACAACCGTGCCTAGATGTCGCTGCCATGAACTCCGGTGAGTTACCTGAATGCCGTCGGCTGTCGTCGTCAATGTATATAACAATCTGATCTGATGAATGAAACCCTAATAATTAAAAGTTGTAGATCGTGAACAGAGTGGTGAGAAGAAGGGCGCGTGTTTTGTAATGAATATCACATAATTACAATTTTGCCATGTGTTCACACCGGTTCTCGCGGTTCTCGCAATAAAGGGTGGTTCCTAACGGATCCTTATCCTATATATATATATATATATATATATATATAAAATAAAAGACCTCAAAACACTCTGCACTCTCTCCTCTAAACACTCTGTGCACACTCTCTCCTCTAAACACTCTGCGCACACACACACTCTCTCTCTAAACACCCATCTGTTTCTCTGGCACGATTCCGGTGGGATTGAAGTCGTGTGTGTTACTCGAAGTGGTTGATTTCTCTCGGAATAATTTCTCCGGTGAATTACCCATGGATGTATTTTTGAATTTTAGTAGTTTGAAGATGTTGAACCTAGGGCTTAATAATTTTGTTGGTGAGTTATCGGATTCGTTGTCAGAGATGATGAATTTGGAGACGTTTGATATGAGTTCTAACCGGATTTTCGGTCGAATTCCTGTGGTGAGAAGGGTTTTCGTCTTCAAGCTCCACTAGTGAGTTTACATATAGTTTTTGTGCTTAGATGTTACCCAGATGAAATTGTGAAATGAGTGATTTTTCTTAAATTTTTGTCAATTGGGTGTGATATAGGTTGTGGGTTTTGTTTCTTTACTGAAACTATTGGTTTATGAGTGGTAATTAGAGATGGTTAGATGAAATTTTGTTTGACTACTAATTCATGAAATCTGCAAGTCAACACAAACAGTGGGTCAGATTTGGGGTACTTGTGAGAGAAAGAGAGAGACATGGGCAGAGAGAGAGGGGGGAAAGTGCGGTGCTTGTAATGGTGGTAGTGGGTGTTAGGTGGGGAGGTGTGGTGGTGGTGGTGGATGTTCAGCGGTGGTAGTGATGGTGGTGACTTGGGGGTGAAGAAGTGGGGGTGGGACCCACTTCAAGATATTTGTTTTATTTAAACTATTTTTTCTATTTTATTAAAAATTACCATTTTGCCCCTGAAAAAAAAAGACAAAATAGCAGGATTTTATAAGACAAATATCAATTGATTTCACTTTTGGACCAAAATGGCAATAAAACTAAAACCATAGGGACCCAGATGCAAAAGGTTTCAGGTTTGGACTAAAGTGGCAAAACTGCCCAAACCTCAGGGACCAAAATGGCAGTTTACTCAAAACTTAATAAACAATAAACTATATAAAAGGAAAAAGGTTCATTTGAGAAGAAAATTTAATTGAGAAAAACAAGAACAAATGATACACTTGTAAAATATTAAATAATTTTTCCTTTCATCTCATATATCACTATCTTTAACTAATTAATTAGTCATAAAGACTATCATCCTCTACACTATTTTTTTTCCTACACACATAAAAAGTTATCCTACACTAGGGGTGAGTAAAAGGAAAAACCCGACCCTACCCGACCATTACCCGACCCGACCCGAGAACCGATCAAACATAAAATACATAACCGATTCACTACCCTAAATATAGGGTCGGTTCTGGTTCATAGGTCAAGTCGGGTTTCACCATGAAAAGAACCGAGAATCGACCCGACCCGACCCTATTTTATATGAAAAATTGGAACCGATCTAAATACCTAGGTACTTGGGTTCGGGTCGGGTTGGGTATATTTTCGGTTCGGTTCTCGGTTATTTTCGGTCCGGACCTAAACTTGCTCACCCCTATCCTACACATTTCAAAATTAATCCTATACATATTTAAATTTATCCTACATAACTCGTAATTTATCCTACACACCTAGCTAGTAATTTGTCCTACACTCTAATTTTTTTATTATTATTTGAAAAAATACATATTTTGAAAATAAATTACAAATTTAATGTAGTTAGCTACTAAAAAGGAAGACTAAAAATTAGTGATCTATATAAGTTTACAAATATACCTTTGACATTAAAATTAAATACAAATATTAAATAAAGTAAAATAAATCATTCTTATTGGTTAAAACTTATTATTTTTTCTTCTTACAAAATAATTCTTCTCTACACTATAAAAGGATAAGTACATAAGTTAAAATTATAAATAAAAAAACTAAACTTCTTTTATTATTAAGTTAAACAAGACAAGAATTTAAGACCCGCGCGCTACGGCGGGACCGTTAAATAGGCGTAAAAATGTTGAACCATTCATACGCGTTGTGACAATTAATTCACAACTTTTAAACCGACACAAAAATAAAATTTAAAAAATAAACCGAAAAGACTAAACTATTAAACCCAAAATAAATAAGATTAATGCTAAAAGTGATTTCTATTATTTTATAAAGTTTATCTATATAGTATATTTTTGTTTCATAAACTTATAAAAGATACGGTATATATAGGGGAGGGTTTAAATAAGAACGCTAAATATTGTGAGAACCGTGAGAACAAATGAAAAAACCATGAGAACTTGGTCAAAAACAATTCAAATTCAAAATTTTTTTCTACACTTATCATTATTATTCGAATACAATGATAGAAATTCAATTTACACGTTTAAATTTACGTGAATTCATAAATAAAGAAAAATTTACACATGTATAAGTTTGTCATTTACACATGTGTAAATCTGCTATATTTACACATGTGTAAAAAATCTAAAAAGAATGATTTTGAAATGAGAAATGAACTATTTGATGTTATAAATTCTTGTTTTGATGTTGTATCTTAATTACAATAAGGTTTGTATAAAAAAATTTGGTTTTGATTGGTTTTTTCATTCGTTCTCACGGTTCTCGCAACATTTAGCGTTCTCAAGATAACCCTCCCCTATATTTATATGATTATATAGTAAGCTGATTATTTATATAGTATTAATTATTTTATAAGTTAATTTTTTTTCTTGATTTAATGATGTGTCAATAAACTAACAAACTAATGTTTGAACAATACTATACTTTTATACACAGGGGTCCATTAAACATTGAGAACACTTTTAAATATAGACAAAAGTTTATAAGATATTTGAATTGAATTTGTAAAATCATGGGCAGGTCAGTGGTCATCCAAAGCCTTTTCTATCTCTATCACACGCACACCGCTCTATCTTTGCCACAACACCACCACTTAATTGCCACCACCACAACACCATTGAAGAGGAACCGCCGGCTCCACCAATGATCCCGACAGCGACTCCGACTCCGATCGACGCAGCCACCACGACAACCATCCCCACCATCTGCTACAACGTCAACTACCATCCGACCATCGCTCTTTGTCTTCTCTCTTTCTCTAAAAAACCTAACTTCTACATTCTCTCTCTAAAAATCGCCTCTACCTCCCCCCACCGCCGCCGCCGCCACACGTCAACCATCACTGTCGCCACCACCACATCGTTTGTGACAACCCAAACCTCCAAGATTTGTAACATTTTATCTTACGATCTTAACTTCTCGTTATCCCTCTCTCTGACAGTTATAACTTCGTTAAGCTTACACGTAGGATAACTTTGTTAAGTAACGTACTGGCATTTTTGGGCCGCGCATGTAGTGGGCCAAATATTCACACTCTAAAGCTCCACACTGTATCGGCCCAACTTTGTATATGTTGGTCAATGCGGCCCAGTTTTGTAGCCCAAAGAATTATTATAATCAGCCCACTTGTTTAGGTAATAGGCACTCTATTTGGAGTTGTACGTAACCTTCGGTATATCTCTCAATCACAAATAACGAACCCTACTCTCCTTCCCCACTACCCTACCCTTGACAGCAGCCACGTTGATCGAAGCCCACCCCTTTCAACTCCAGGTTAGTGTATGCCTCGTATTCAGAGATTGATTATTTGATATATATATATAATTACAAACATATTTGATCAATGTGTTATTAGATTAATAATTCATTATGCTTGTGTGGGTATGATATTTACCAGGTTATCACGTATTAAAAGTTGTTTGAATTTATGTGTTGATTGATATCGATATGCGCATGTAATCTAAGTGTGATCTCCCTGTTTTCATGTATACCCTTCATTAGTGTTGAATTGCTTCGATCTTTGCACATCTTGATAGTGGCGATAAAACTGTTGTGGTTGTGGTGATTTGACGAATGACGGCAAGTAGGGTTAGGCGGTGGCTGATGCACCTCGACGAAACATGTGACGTTTCGTCGTATGCAAACTCGGCGAAACCTGTAGTGTTTCGTCGTATGCAAGCCCGACGATAGATGGGGGGGGGGTGTTTCGCCGTGAACGTGATAGGTCAAAACAGTAGGCACGTTGATGATGAGACTATGATTCGATGATGATCAATATGTAGTAATATGGCTGGTGATGACAAACTGTGATGTTGATCTAGAAAGCTGTTAAGAGTATCTATCCATGATCTTGATTTATGTGATGATTCAAATCATGTGGTAAATGTAGTATGATGTATTGATGTGATTCACGTTCTTGATTTACTTTGGTCCTGCATGGCTATCTTGGGGTTCGATGATTTTGGCAATCTTAAACAGGTTCATGCGACTTAGAAATTGTTCAAATGATTAGTCCATATCCTCGATGTGCATGGTGCTAAGCGTTAATAATGTTCACAAGGATATTGATGATGAGAAACTGTTAATAATTGCACCACTTAAACTAAATGAAAGTCAATGATAGTGATGTATTGCATAAAAGATTTAATATTAATTAAAAGTTATATGATTGTTGTGTGCTATGATTCTACAAAAATAACCAATAAATTACGTAACTGGCTTGACCATAGTTCTAGGAGAATGAAACTGAAATTGGGTCACACACTTTTAATTGGTCACACACCGTTTAGGTTGGGCCAGGAGACATTGGGCCGCACCATATGACGAGTGGATCAGCTGGATTGGGTGGCACTATATAGCAAACGGGTTAATTGGTTTGGGGCCGCACACCCCCTAATGGTGTTGGGCCATGCAGTTAATGCGTCTCATGATTGGGCCTGGAATCAACTGGGCCACGAATTGATTGGGATTAGTATGTTGGAAGATTAAGTCATGCAATCTAGGTTGGGCCATTAACTTGTTTAAATTGTGCACCTTGTGAATAACGAAATGTTAACTGTTACGTGACTTGTGAAATATGAACTGGTGATGCGAATTTGTAACTGAAACAACTACTTATTATGAGATTTCATGATGACAACCGGATGCCATGTTGCATGATAAATTGTTGTGATTAATAGAACATGTGTGTTCCTTGTATGTTACTACGTGTACATGATGAAATGCCATGAATACGTGAATTACTGTTACAACATGTGAGACACTTGTTTATTACATGCGTAGAAAATGTGGTTTAAATTGCATGAGAAACTGATTATTAGTGATAAACATATTAGGGTTTGGTTGATCAACTGGGAACGGGTAATGTAGCGTAACATACCGAGCAAATCTAAGGTGAGTTCACTGCTCTTTTTCCAAGCATGCATCCCGGGGAGGGATATCGGGTAACGTTCCGGGGAGGAATGCTAGTTATTGGGATGTTTGTTATTATTACTCAGTTTCTATCACATAAGACCCCTTACATCTACCGACAGTTGCCGGGGAGGCAACGAGGTTATTAGTTGATAGCGCTATTAGGTTTGGCACCCTCACACCGTACCGGGGAGGACGGGCGTGAACTAATTTCCTTAAAGCATGACCAATGTTTTGATAGAGACATTGGGGTTGGGCAAACACATCTTGTAGCCATTTCGGTAATCGAGTTAATAACAACATCAAATCAAATTGTAAAACTGTTTTATATCAGGTAACAAAACTTTGAACTCACCAGCGTCGTCTGACACACTTGTTTGCATGCTTGCACGTTTATAGGTTTATATCATTGGGACTTGCTGTCTGGGATGCTGGAGTGGTCATGGGTCATGATACATGGAATCGCAAGTCGAGTCTAACAGTTTTCGTACATGTGTTTTATGAAACACCAAACAAATGATTTATGCTTCCGCTCTATATGTTGAAATACATCAAACGTGTTGTAATACTTCATGTTATTTAATGAAAGCTTTTATTTAAAAATCTTATTTTAAGTTCAATGTGTTTGGTGGCTAGATCCTGGTACGTCACACGCCTCGCGGGGGTTTCCGCATGTGATATTTTAAGGGTGTGACATCGTTGCCATCACCATATCCCCCCTTAACCTACTCTCTATCTACATCCCCTTTTTCCTCTCTTTCTCTGTCTACGTTTTTTAAGCACCACCTACCACCGGCCATGTCCACCTCAACACCACACTCGCCTGAAAACCTGTAACTGCTTGCCTTCTTCCGATGGTTTGGTGGTAAAAAATAAAAAAATAAACCTTCACCTTATGCCTTCTTCCTTGTACAAGAACCATAAAAGAAATGAAAAAGAATAAAATGGGTGGAGATACCCAAATTTGACCAATAAAAACATACTAAATTGAACACTAATTCTATGAGTATACTCAAATTTGATAAATTAAAGAGGGGAAATAAAAAAAAAAAGCTTTAACTATTAGTTATTAATCATTAATTTCTTTCTACAATTAGTTTTAACTATTAATTATTAATTTTATATTGACTTACTTTTTAACTTTGATTTTAAGGTGAAAAATCAGTTTTACACTTTGGTAAATTACTGGGCCATGTCTTTATTTTTTAAAAAGGTCCAATTGTTGGGTTTTTTTAACCCAATTGTTGGTTTTTTTTTAACGACAGATCAGCTGGTATTCAAGTTTAAATAGCTGGTATTCAAGTTTGAATCTTTACCAATGGTGTTTGTCCATATTTACAGAATTTGTACTTAGTATGGATTGAACCCTAGACCTGAGGAAACCTTAGTGGAAAACCCCCTAACCAACTAGGCTATATCATATTGGCGGCCCAATTGTTGTAAGTCATCTTCTTCATTATTTCTCACAACCGGTAGTGTTGATGCCCAAAAAACACGGTCGTGTTTATCTTAGTTTATCGCTTCTTTTCTCATCTCAAGTACTTTGTCTATATCAACAATAGTTTTGAGGGTCAAAGTAAAGTGACTGAAGTTACATACTGATATCAGAAGAAATTTGCTTTCGCTGTGTCTCTCAGCCACCAATTCCCCAGGAAAAAAACGGGCATCAGCAAGATGCGCTGCTCCCTCACCCCTGGGGCCGGGCCTGGAGGGGAGATTGAAATTGTTTAGGCATGTAAAGAGGAAGTAGACGATGACGTCAAAATACAATTATTAAGAATTAAGAAAATGATATAACCAAAAGACATTGGTTAACACTTTAACAAATATATTAAGAAAAAGACACGTGGACATGAATGATAAACCAATAAAAAAACAGGCTCCGTACAAAATTGTTGAGATTTGTCATAATGAATAAACCAAATTCAAACAGAAGATTTGTCATTATGAAAAACAACATACCATATGCATCTTTAGAATAAGTACATTTTCACACTCCCGTGAAGTTCCTCCTTTGACTAAGAAAGTTAAGTTTCTAAACATGTTTGTTGTAGGTTACAGAAAGAAAACTTTAAAACTAACCAAGACATTGTTCAACACTTTAACAAATATATAAATGACCACAGAATAACAAAATGAGTACATCTAATACAACATAAACATGTATTTTAACTTTAAGCAATAACACCCCTGTCTAAAAACCTAAAAACGATTCAAATTCCATCGAACACTAGTTTTTATAAATTTTCTTTTGACCGGCTAACTCACACACCGGTCTTGAAACCTCAACCTCGCCACATCTTGATACTACCAAGCTAGAAGAAAATTCAAAGAAGTAATTTTTGTACCAGTGGAAAGTTCAGTCACCGTATTAACGCCAAATTTCTTCACTTCCCTAATTAAGGATTAAAATGGTAGCAGAAAATGAATATAGTAGTGTAGTTGGATTAAAATGGTAGCAGAAAATGAATATAGCGTGTGCAGACGAAACATATACAGAAGATCTTCTACAATGAACAAACATAGCAATTCTGAAAACTAAACAATATGTCTAGACAATAACAGCAAATATAAGTTTTACAGGAATCTAAACGACATAAGAACTAAAAAGCATATCACAGTGCTGTAATAAGTTATGTAAAACTAAGAAGACAACTCATTGTATTCTTGTCCACAACATGGTTAATGACATATGAAATATTAAGCAAGCTGGACAAATAAAATTTATCCATGTAAGCGGTAAGACAGAGTTAAGGGCATATGAAATGGTTCGATTGGCTTATATTCTCTAGATTGATCTGGAGGATATTGCTACTTTTGGGCACATTCTCATGTCGGCATTAGGGGTGTGAAAAAACCAAGCTGCTTGTGAGCCACTCAAGATTGGCTAGCTTTTTTTAGAGCTGTAGAGCGGCTAGCTAAAACTTTTAACCGAGCCTTAGGCCAAGCTTCATGTACCCAACATAAACTGAAGTTCGTTCAAAGAAATGACATCCTTAATTTGATTCTCCACCTCTGTCAAAAAAAACAAAGAGAAACAAGGGTTCAGAAGACTATCGCCATAACATGCCCATGTGAATGCTCGTGTACAACAACAACCATACCCAGTATAATCCCACCTATAGCGAAGCTATTGATATGGTATGGGGAGGGTAGGATGTAGGCAAGCCTTACCTCTATCCCAGGAGATAGAGAGGCTGCTTCCGGTGAGACCCCCAGCTCCAAAACCATAACCAAGACATAAGCTTCTGAAAAACATACATAAGCACACAACTACTAAAAAAAGGTAGAAACAAAAATAATAAAGATAAACACATAAATAAATAAGTATTTGTTAGTAAAACTCCGACACATAATAGGTGAAAACCTATAAAAAGCTATTTAGCACCTCATAGAAACTGAAAAATTAAGCTCATAAGACAAGAACCAAATCAAAACCAGGCCAAACTCCTAAAAGTCCTTGACCTTAATCCTACGTCTCCACGAAGTTCTGTCCTCAACCATGTCCTCAGAGAGGTGCAAATCTGGCAAATCTTGCCTAATCCGCTCATCCCAAGTCATTTTCAGCCTGCCTCTACTCCTCCTTCTCTCTACAATGAGTGTTTCAACTATTCTAACCGGTGTATGTTGTCTGCCTCCTCCTGACATGCCCAAACCGTCTAAATCTCCCCTCCCAAATCTTGCCTGAAATACTAGCAACCCCTAAACCATCTCCTGACATGCCCAAACCATCTCAATCTCCACGAAGTTATGTCCTCAATCTCCCATCCCTCTACAATGTGAATACTCGTGTATCATCTTTTTTTACATATTTATTTTGTTACATGCACAAAGTATGAATATAATCTTTCTTGTTTGGATTTAGTATACAAATAGATTAGTTTGTATTCCATGCACATGTGCATATTAATCTGATTTGAATTATATTTTGTAAACATATAATATAAATAGTTTTCTTTTACATGCACATGTTCATAAAATGTATATAATGTGACTGTGTTCGAATTTATTGTGAAAAACACATTAGTTTACATTCTACACACGTAACCATAATATGTACCTGTGCATGCAGCAGTTGCAAGTTTAATATAAAAGAATTTTGACTGACCTTACCAGCAACCAGACAATGATTTCTTCATGCTGCAGACAGGATCAAAACACTAATAACGGAACCGCAAAGGTGTTGGATTCGAATCGATATGAATCTTGAGAGCCGGAGAGCTGCGACTGAAATAATCGAAAACACCGGAAAACCCAGTCAAGGAATGCGGTAGCCAGTGGCCTGAAACCACAGTCAAACTCTGCAGACTTGTGAAAGGGCAATTTCGTCTTTCACACAATTCTGGGAACATAGAAAGAAGCTTCAAGGCTTCTAAGTTTATGGTAAGAGACTTTGCCTTATAGAGTTGTTGGAACGTCTTCATCATCAACTCAAGTAACATAGAATGCTCCTCAATAGATCTACCATAGATCGTTTGAAAATTTACTGTATTTAATGAGTTGAGATCTTTGGCTGATAACGAAAACCGAGCAATGCCGTTATACGTGAACAATGAAAGCTTTGGTGCAGAGACCACAAACTCACACGAATGATAAATACCGATCAAGTATAGACTCTCTAACTCACTTGACTTGATTATGAAAGTATCAATATCAGATAACGTACAGTCATCCAACGCAAGAGTTTTCAGATTCGGAAATCGGGAAAACAGATCAACAGACTTACTTGCATCATCATTAACAAGTTGTAACGTGAATGTAACACGTTTAATAGTTAGAGTGGTTAGAGCCGGAAAATCCCATGTCAGAGATGGACTGATTTTAAGCCCAAAATCAATGTTCAGAGAAAGGTGTTGGAGATATCGAGATCTAAGCAAAGATGAATCAAATCCGCCACGTCGTGTTAGCTTATCACCCGAGAATTCAATCTTTAGTTTCTGGGTCTTGTGCGACATTGCATAGAGTATGATCTTTTTAAGAAGCCGAAGAGTGATTGAATTTGATCGGAACTCGATGGTGGAAAGCTCCGTAACGTCATCACGCTTAGATAGAAAGCGGTGCGTGAAATTGGGGAATTTAGACCCACTTACCTGATCGGGAGATGGACCGATCTCGAAGTTGAAATGCGGGTGCGATTTCCATGTATTTTTCCATCTTCGTGATAGAAGACTACTTTGAACAACAGATCGAGTATCTATGAACGAAAAAATGTGATGGATCACAGCATCTGGCAATCGGGTGATCCGATCATCTTCCGACAGTTCCCGAGCCCTACGTCTAACCTTCGATGAGTTCCTCCGAACCATTTTTTAGAGACAGATGCAACGATCCCCGATGGATTTCGTTGTTCACGAAAGAAAGAAACGCAATGTAGAATGGGTTAGGGTGTGTGTGCCTTCGTGTTGGATAAAGGATTTGGAAGAAAGTGATTTGGAGCCCTAATTCTGTATAAGCGTTTGAGTTTTGGTTTTGGGGCTGCATATTGACGATTAGCAGTTTTATTTACTTACGCTTTGTAGCTCTGGGTTCATTGAACTTGGACAAATATGGATACCGTCGGAAATGTGCATATACCATGGATTATAGTTGTTCAATTTTTACTCGTTACTCAATACTCACACAAATCAGTTAATAGATCATCAAATATACGAAGATGGTTAGCCTTTACTCGACTTAATCTGCTAGTATTATTGTACTCGTAACTCCTTGAACTAAAACTCACAAAGCTACCACAAATGATTAAATTTATTATACAGAACTATTTATGCATGTTCTCATTAAGGGAAATTTGCTAAAATTTATGAATATGAATAATGTAACATGAAGAAGATATTTGAAGTTGGATTATTCTTATCTAAAATTTATGAATAATGCAACCCAGTTGTGATACGAGGCCTGTGGACCAAGAATTAGCTCAGATAGAGGCGTTGCTTGGTGAATGCGATTTGGATGTGGTACTGGAAGAAAAACCTGCTGGAATGGATAAAGCTGCCGAAGCAATTTGGAACTCAAAGGACAAAAAGGCAAGAGGTAAAATTACATTGGCTTTGACGAGGAGCGCTGCATTTAATATCATGAAAGAAACAACTGCTCGTGATATGTTAGAAGCTCTGTCAAATATGTATGAGAAGCCGTCTGCCGGTAATAGGGTGTTCTTGTTGAGGGAACTGTTTAATATGAGAATGAACGAAGGCAGTTCAGTTGCTGATCACATTAACGAGGTCAATTCAATTTTGTCCAGGTTAGCAACTGTGGGCATGAAGTTGGATGATGACACTCAGGCTGTGGTTTTGTTATCTTCCCTACCTGATAGTTGGTCAGGATTTGTGACAACGGTCACTGAAACTACTGGAACTGGAAATTTGAAGTTTGATCGGGTCCGGGATAGTGTTTTGGGTGAAGACGTTCGTCGGAGGAACACTAGTGGAGGATCTACTTCTGGTATGCTCAGTGTTAGCAGGGGAAAAGGTAATAACAAAAGCAGTGGGAGTCGTGGGAAAAGCTTGTCTAAAGGTGGGAAGAATGCGAGGTGCTGGAACTTGGTGAAAAGGGGCATGTTAAAAACAAGTGTCCTGATCCTAAGAAAGAGGATGGTAAGCAGCATGTAAACAGTGTTGTGTCAGATGAATCTGACGGTGACGTACTGGTTTGCTGTGAAGAGTCTATAGATTCTTGGGCTATGGATTCTGGTTCTTCGTTTCACGCCATGCACAGCGGGGAGACGATGGTGAATCTGAAAAAAGGAGACTTTGGAAAGGTACGATTAGCTAACGGTCATGTTCTTAATGTTACGGGTATGGGAGATGCCAATCTGAAGACTCCACTGGGCACTAATGGAACTTAAAGAACGTCAGGGTAATTCCAGGTTTAACGAAGAAACTTATTTCTGTTAGTCAACTGGATAAACAGGGACTAGATGTTAAGTTTGGTGGTGGGAAGTGGAAGGTGATTGATGGAAATCTTGTTGTTACCTGTGGGAGGAGACGAGGATCGTTGTATTTAGTTGAGATACCTGTTGAGGGAGTAGCCGTCCCTGTACAACATAAAGTCTGGTTCACTGAATCTAGTAAGCGGAAGAGGGTTCAATTTGCGAACTTGAATCCTGGTGCTTTGGGGATGTCAGTTGAATGTGGTCGGGGGTCTAAGTTTAAGCCAGTCAGGGGATTTGGTGATAGTGGGAGCATGGGTCGTGTTCCGGGTACAATCACAAAGAACCGTTGGGTTTTGAAGACGAAGATTCCGACTGAAGAAAAAAGCTCTCCTGGAAATAGTTTGCAAAATGTGGAGAGTGGTATTAATTCTCGGTGTATCTCTGGAGCTGGTGGATCGTGCAAGCCGGTTGAGATAGAGAATGGGTCTGATAAGACTGTTGGGTTGGAGCTTGTGGGAGCTTCAACTGGTCTCTCAGTTACTTGATGAGAGGTGTGGTTGCAACTAGGTGGCTTGGATGTGACTGAAGTCTTAGCTTGTTCTTGGGGCTGGAGGCTGGGAAGACTTGAACGTAAAGATTACTGAAGTTACTGGTGATGGGTTTCTTGGATGCACTTTGTGGATTATGCAAAGCCTCCGAGTGGGAGATTGTTGGGTTCGTAGGCTTTAGGGTAGCCGGCCCTAGTTAGGGTTAGCCGGCCCTAGTTATTAGGCCCACTTAGTTAACTTGTTGACAAAGTAGGAAACCCTAATCTTGTTCTATAAATACCTATGATGTAATTGTAATCTGTGTCATTCTGAAAACAGTTGTGAGCATCTAATAAAAGTAAAACCCTAGTTGCAACCCGTGGACGTAGGTCACCTTGACCGAACCACGTAAATTCTCGTGTTCTTTATTTTCTGCTAGTGTGTGTGTGTGTGTTTGTTCCGCTTCCGCTCGAGCCTACTCTGATCCGATACCCCTAACAAGCCCTACGTCTAACCTTCGTAGAGTTCCTCCGAACCATTTTTTAGAGACAGATGCAACGATCCTCGATGGATTTCGTTGTTAACGAAAGAAAGAAACGCAATGTAGAATTGGTTAGGGTGTGTGTGCCTTTGTGTTGGATAAAGGATTTGGAAGAAAGTGATTTGGAGCCCTAATTCTGTATAAGCGTTTGATTTTTGGTTTTGGGGCTGCATGTTGACGAGTAGCAGTTTTATTTACTTACGCTTTGTAGCTCTGGGTTCATTGAACTTGGACAAATATGGATACCGTCGGAAATGTGCATATACCATGGATTATATTTGTTGTTCAATTTTTACTCGTTACTCAATACTCACACAAATCAGTTAACAGATCACCAGATATACGAACATGGTTAGCCTTTACTCGACTTAATCTGCTAGTATTATTGTACTCGTAACTCCTTGAACTAAAACTCACAAAGCTACCACAAATGATTAAATTTATTACACAGAACTATTTATGCATGTTCTCGTTAAGGGAAATTTGCTAAAATTTATGAATACGAATAATGTAACATGAAGAAGATATTTGAAGTTGGATTATTCTTATCTAAAGATCACAACTTACATAGAATGTACACAGTGACTTCCAATGCAAAAGAAATACCTGATTTACATTAACCGGATACAGCTTTTTCAAGGAGGTCTGTGGACCGAGAATTAGCTCAGATTCGGGCTTAAAAGGTTGCACATGACCATGCTCTTATGCGGGAAGCAGGGCTTCCACTAGGTGGGTACAAATCTGCTAACCCTGAAAGGGGAGGGGTCAAAATCAAGTATTTCAGGAAGAATAACAGAGCAAAACCAGTTGTCAAGTATGGCCCTATGCTTTCAGACCTTTGAATTAAGGGGTTTGTGGAAGAACCCAACGAATCTCAGCAAAGACAAAAATGGGTCCGTTGAGATGGGCTGCAGTTATTGTGGCTAACTCTAATGCCCTAAAAGGTGATGAACAAAGCGACGCTGGTGAAGCCCAGGAGCATACAAGTGCAGCGAATTCAGTGCATATGGATGAGGATGAACCGGTTTTAGTCCAACCTGTCTGTTGATGTGGTAAAGAGTAATGGTTTAGTCGTTAACACAGGTCCAGACTCGAGCACTGATACGAGCTCAAACCCTGCTGTCCCGGTCCCTGCTGATGCTGCTAATGGTACAAGTCGGGATGCCGGGGGTACCACATCTGCTGCTGCTACAGTTTGGAACAGCCAAAAAACTGCAGGGGGGGCATCTATTAACCAGAAAAGGTCTTGTTGGGATAACCATAGGGCTGGAAGTCTTGTTGATATAATATACATATAAAGTTTTTTCAAGGATATCGCGATGTATAAAATAGCGCTCGCTATTCGCTATATAGCATATAGGTACCTTATCACTATTTTTCGCTATTCGCCATTAACAACTATGATCTAGAGGGATACTGTTTTAATACTTCATATAGTTTTGCTCTTAATCAATTTATATCAAAGCCCTGAAAATATTAGATGGTGTCCCCATGACCACGCCAAGTATCAACTCTGGCGTCGGGATCGTCTTTGCCAAATAATCAGACTCGTCTAACAGCAGCTATCAAAACCAGACACAATCACTACCATCCACCGACTCATGTGTCACTACTCGACTACTCGTCATGACATGGGGATCGTGGTCGACTTTTTTCCAAGATCCCAACATCACCAGCACCAGCACCGCCTTGCTTGATGGAAGTTTCGGAAAAAACCCTACATATCGCCACCACCTACCCCCAGAGGCGGTCACCCAAAAATTAGTTGGACTTTATCCATAACAAGTTCTTGTTCCACCTTCAAATATATGGATTTCGAGAGAGTTTACATTCTCATACTATTGAACATTGATACACCGACGCACCAGGAATCATGAAAAGTTTCTACCTTGAATTTACCAACATTGATGACATGTCAAAGTTGGTTCAAGACATAACAGATATTAAATTTCCCAATTTTGATGGCCTTTGTAGACTTGATAGTTGATGCATGGCAGGAACAGACCCTTAAACTTCTTCATGAGATGGGTGCCTTTTTGGTATATCAATAACAAATATGACGAGGATAGAAACAATCCGGCTAACAAATGCAATGGTGTCAACTGTCATATTAATCTGATAGTGTCAACTGTCAAATGCAATGGTTACATGGTGCTTAGGTCCTTCAAAGCTAAGTAGTTAATGCGGTAAAATATCAGATATCGGTCAAGGACCGATATTTGAAATATCGGTTATCGCGGTGGGATATCGGTAATTCTAATATCATGCTAAATTTTTATATATAGCAATTTAACACTAATAATTCAGTACACTCTCCTACCATCAACAAGTTAACCTTTTGCAACTTGCAAAACACTAACAATTGTAGCAAGTAGGAACTAACTAAGACATAAAACACTAACAATTAACAATTAAGACTAAAAACACTAATAGCAACAATAAGAAGAAAGACGAATGGTAGAACTAAGAAAAAAGATACTGATATTGAGAAAATCGGTGATATACGGTTAAATATCCGTCAATATCGCCGATATTATCGGTACCGATATTCTGCCCCGATGTCTCGGCAAGGGACCAATAACTGATATATCACTACATAGCTTCAAAGATAGAATGTGTTAAGAGTTTGGGCATTCTGGTAACTGCAGTTTTATTTCTATCGCCGCCATTGAGGTAAAAGGCTCAAGTATGTAAGGGAAGAGAAAGGGTCTATGTGAGCACACTAACATATGATATGGTCTCAAACTACAGTTCTATTCCTCCTATTAACAGCAGAAAATTCAAAGTTCATAATAAACAGATTGAGATAAACCAAACAGACCTAAACAAATGGGAATCTAGGGTTTTTGGAGAAATTATCTTTAGGAAAAGAAACCAATCGAAGCCGCAATTTAGGAAAGGAAACTTACAAGAAATTATATGTTACTTAAGAAGTTATCTTTTGCTGCATTTATCATCTCTTTTAGCTTCCAATTGCTGTGATTACACAAAAAACTGTTGGAACAAGAATCGAATACGCTACCTGAAGATACGAATAGGGTGGCAGGAGAAGCAGTCTCATGGGTGGATGTTCATATTTAGATGTTGGTGTTTGTTTGTTAAAAAATGCCGAACAAATGTCAACAGAAGTTTGTGTTTGTTTTCGTTTGTCAAGAAATTTTAGTTGTTTGTGTTTGTTTTCGTTTTTCAAGGAATTTTAGTTGTTCGTGAACACTGGTTAGGCTATGGGGTGTGGGATAAAGCTCCTAGGGGCTTTATCAGGACACATCAGCGCCACGTCAGCCAGGGGGCTTTATCACGCCCTTCCTTAATTTGCAGGGTATGGGATAACGCCCTCTATTAAACAAAATAAAATAAAAAAAATATTGGATGAAATGCATGTGGGCCCCACCTGAACATAGCTTCTTCCTCGTTACCATGGTGGCGAACAACCCATGGCGCCCCGGTTTAAGTTGCTGTGTGTGTGTGGGGGGGGGGGGGGGGGGGGGGGAGTAGGGAAAGTAAACTGAGTTTTTTCCTATAATAGTGTTGGTGGAAAAACTATTTACCAAAATGGTGTTGTTAGAAAAGTATTTACCAAAATAGTGTTTTTGAAGATTTTTTTGTTTCTCACTCATATTCTAATTGGATAAATCCAATTCATTAAATAACTATTGATCTAATCATTTTTTTAATCTAAAAAGAAAATTACTTTTTTTTTCTTAAACCTACTTTGCAATAAAAACAAATTTTATAGGTCGAAAAAACTGTATTTGATTAAAAAAAATAGAAAAGAAGCTCCATTGTGATTTTTATAACTTTAGTTACCCATCCTCTTAATGATCATTCAGATGCTATCTTTTAATGGTTTAAAACCTCTGAATGAATAAGAGGTCACCTCAAGTCTGAATAGTTAAGAGGTAACCTCTAAATGATAAATCATCACATGTCACATTCTTCTACCTTCTCATAGGTAAAATTCTTAATGGTTTCATTAAGAGGTAACCTCTTAATGACCATTCAAAAACTACCAAACAGCCCCTAAATTATTCATTAAAGTTACCCCTCATATTCAAGTTTAACTTATTCAACAAAAAAAAGAGTGAAAATTCACTCAATGATGTCTTTGACTAATATTTTATTTATGTAAACAAAACAGTACAATATAATTTTTAAAACTAAATAACATTACTTAAAGATATTTTCAACAGATCTTAGAATTATTTTATATATTGTTATATTGAATAAAATATAATATATTAAATAAACCTTTAAAACCGTTTAAGTTTAAACGGAAAATAAAAAAAAGCTTTTCTTTATTATTTTCTTTTTGTTACAAAAACAAAGTTTGTAGATTTAATTACAACTGGTTAGCTTTTTTAAAATATGTTTTTGTTTCAAAGTAGGTTTTATAAAAAAAAAGTTGTTTTTTTATATTCTTAAAAAATATGATTAGCTCAATAGTTATTTAATAAATTGAATTTATCCAATTAGAATAGGAGTGAGAAATAAAAAAAAATCTTCAAAAACACTATTTAGATAAATATTTTTCTAACAACACTATTTTGGTAAATAGTTTTTCTACCAACACTATTATATGAAAAACTCAATAAAACTTAAGAGTGAAAGTGAAATATTAAAAAACATTAATATTTGAACAAATTAACATAAATAAACGAACACGAAGGCAAGTAAACAAATGAACATGAACAAACGTTTTACGAACATATTATCGAACGTTCACGAACACAGTCGAACGAATGAGACCTGTGTTCGTGTTCGTTCATTTAGTTTATCGAACGAAATATCTTGTTCGTTTCGTTCATTCACTAAACGAACTTCTCTCCGAACGGTTCACGAACTGTTCGCTAAACGTTTGGTTCGTTTACAGCCCTAAAATATCTAATTATCTGTCACACCGAGACGTATTTGAATTCATGATTGTAGTCATGCCTGCCTGAAGTTGATTAGGGCGACTTGTATGATGTCGTCCTCCCCAAGGTCACCACCCGCATTTTTCACAGCGATGTGAACCATCTCGAATCTTTCACTATCCAAACGGATAGTCAAAAAACAAGAAGAAAGCGCGTCCACGGTTTGGGTGGTGTCACCCCTATGAACGCAAAAGTCTTGGAAAATTCTCTCCTAAAACGACCACTCGAGCGATTATGCGACATGTAATGGCTAGGCGCTTTGACCCATGACTCGCATAACGTGATATCTTCTTCTTCAGTCCACAAAATTGTTGCCGTTTTTTTGTTGGTTGGGAGGTATATTGTAAAAAAAATGGTAGAAAGTTGAGAGTATTTGAGAGAGTTTGTAAACAAAATGGTACAAATAGGGTGATATGTATAGGAGGTGTTATTAGATTTTGGCAAATTGGATTTAAATAATCTCAACTTTCTCAATTTGATCGATAATAATCCCAACTCAATTATTGGCCGATAATAATCTGAACTGGTCCACTTTTGGCCGATAATAGTCTACTTTAAATATAGCTTAATGGAGTTAAGTTTTTTTTTCGAATTACAAACTGATGTTTTAGGGCTTTTGATTAGAACGAGGATACGAGTTGATTGATGTAAAAGTTACCTCGAAATACTGCCCCAAACGACGAAAACGGTGCTTCAATTCGGGTTTTTAAACTTTCAATTAACAAAAATCAAGCTGTTTGAAACATCGTTTCGGGGTAAGTTTTACATAAATCGACTCGTATCCTCGTTCTGATCAAAATCCATAAAACACCAGTTTGTAATTTGGAAAAAAGTTTAACTTTGTTAAGCTATTTTTAACGGCGGACTATTATCGGCTAAAAGTGGACCAGTTCAGATTATTATCGGCCAATAACTGAGTTGGGATTATTATCGGGCAAATTGAGAAAGTTGGGATTATTTAAATCCAATTTGCCTTAGATTTGAAGCTCCACGCTGGTTGAAATTGACTCGCCCCCACGACAACGGAGGTCCACGCTGTGCCCGGTATGGTGTGTGCGATGTGGAAAGGACTAAATGCCACAAACCCATGCCTACACCGTGTGGTATAACCTTCCAAAAGCCAAACTGTTTAATTTGTTTTAGAAAAAAGATTTGTGAAGTAACTTTTGGTAGCCTCATGATAATTTCACTAAGAGGCTGTCTTTGAATCGGTCAGAGATATAACGTGTCTGGTTTACTTAAAAGACACCTTTTAGTTGTTCATGAAGTCTTTTAATGGGTAAGTTTTAGAAACATGTTAACCTATTCAAAGGCTACCTCTTAATAGGCTAGGTTTTTTAATGGCTAAATACATATATGCCAAACAACCCCTAAGTTACTACTTTCTTATCAAATTTTGTTGATCCAATTAGAGTTAGACTAATGTGTGAGATTAAATATATAAATGTAATATTTAATCTTGTAGCCTATATAATCATTTATATTATATTAGATCAAAATATATTTAATAACCTATTAATAATTAGTTGGTAATTGTTGATGGACCATATTACTCTTATTAAGTAATTGGGTTTCCTCTTGGGTGTATAAATAAGGGGCTTATTAGAGAGTTAAAGGGTTACACACATTACACAATCACAAACCCTCATTAACATCAAATTCGTGACTCTCTCCCCATAACCGAAACCTCCCTATTTCGGTTTCATCACCATCATTAACTTACACCCTAAGGAGGAACCAGATCATCCTGACAATCATGTCGAACTCAATGGCTGCATCTCTGACTGGATTCTCTGCTGGCCTGTCTGCTGTAACAGGTATTATTCATGTTTTCCATTACATTTAAACAGAACTGATCCAACATGTGGTATCAGAGCATATGTTGATAAATCAGTTCTGGTTTTGTATCCATTATTCTGGGATCAAAAATCTGGAAAACGGAAGTTTTTGAAGTCATTAAAATCACGGCTGATTTCGAGTTCTAATGAGCCGAAATCACTGTTTCGGAAAAGTATGATTGACAAAATTGACTCGAAATCGTAATGGGTAACTTAGTATCCGAAATCTGTTAACTGAAATCTTAAAATCTAGATTTCGGAACCCAGAATTATGTTTTAAATTTTTTTTAGGGTTCATCATAATGTTCTAAGAAAACTCGAAAATTCCCTAAGATTTGGAATATAATTCGGATTAGTGGGTGTTTTACTGTTTTTGATCTGAATTTTATCTACTAAAAATTTCGGAAACTGTTAAAAGATAATCAGTTATTATTTTCGAAATCTTTTGATAAGTTTAGATCAGCATTAAAACAGGAAACATTATCCCACATTCCCTAAAATTTCGAGTTTTCAGTTATCATCACAAAACAGCTGTTAACAAGGTTACTACTCGAGACCATAAGGTTGCTACTCGAGACCATAAGGTTGTTACTCGAGACCATGAGGTTGCTACTCGAGACCATGAGGTTGCTACTCGAGACCATGAGGTTGCTACTTGAGACCATGAGGTTGCTACTCGAGACCATAAGGTTGCTACTCGAAACCATAAGGTCATAACTCGAGACCAAGGTTGCTACTCGAGACCAAGGTTGCTACTCGAGATAATAAGGCTACGACTCGAGACTAAGGTTGCGACTGGAGACCTCATAACTCGAGATCTCAAAACTCAGTCGAAACCATGACTCGAGACCATGACTCGAAACCATGACTCGAGACCATGACGCGCTAACAGGTGGTTTGCTATTAAATACTTGGTTTTGTTAACACTTAATTAATTTATCAGAATCAGATAATTTTTTGCAAAACCAAAATAGCTTTACTTGAATGAGCTTCTGATGTATTAATTCTGGCCAAAGCTGATTTAATACATCTATTTATTGTTCAAGTATTATGAAAGCTATGTTGAGTATGCATTACAAACCTGAAATGTCTTAATTCTGGCCAAAGCTGATTTAATTCATTTATGTTTAGCATGCTTGACAAGTGCGTAACTAAAGTGATTGTCTCATTTCTGGCCAAAGCTGATTTGTCACGATTACTTTGCACACATACTTAAATGATTACACTTCTGGCCAAAGCTGATTTGTCTTCGTTTAAGTAGAATTTTAACTAAGTCTATTATTTTGATGTTAGTAATAGACATTATCACAGCTTCATAATTAAAATGGTCATTATTTATGCCTGCCTTAGTATAACAAGCCCATTAGATCACATTAGGACTTCTTCTTTTGTATCATAACTTGCTCATCTTATTTCCACTATCAGCACCCAATTGCGGGATTCCACCTTTGACTGGTGATAACTTTGCTGAATGGAAGGATGCCCTCATGCTTACTCTAGGATTGCTAGACTTTGATTATACTTTAAGAGAGAATAAGCCAGCGGACCTTACCGCTACAAGTACTGCTGCTGAGCAGATAGTCCATGATAAATGGACTAGGTGTAACCGCATGTCTCTCATGTTCATGAAGCAGTCCATTCATAACTCAATCAGAGGGGCCATTCCTGATTCTGAAGATGCTAAAACCTATTTGGCTTCTGTGGAGAATCAATTCAAGGGAACATCAAAGGCACACGCAAGCACACTTATCCTAAAGCTGGTGACAACTAAATATGATGGGAGGAGCGGCATTCGCGAACACATCATGATGATGCATGACATGGCCAATAAGCTGAAGGGCCTTGAGATGGAAATCAGTGATGGTTTTCTTGTTCACTTCATCATCACTTCGCTCCCTTCGTCCTATGAAGCATTCAAGATCAATTACAACACTCAGAAGGACAAGTGGACAATGAGTGAGCTGATCGCTATGTGCGTGCAGGAGGAAGAGCGTATGAAGATGGATCGCACTACTGATGTTGCTAACTTCACAACCTCCAGCTCAAAGAAGAGGAAGAACTCTTATCAAAGAAAGGATGCTTCTAAGGTTCAAAAGCCAAATCCTAATACAAGTACACCTTCCAGCTCTAAGAACTCCTTAGGCAAACCCTATTGCAAGTTCTGTAAAAAGACAGGACATAAGCAAAAGGAATGCCCTGACTTCAAGGAGTGGCTGGCTAAGAAAGGTAACGATTTTTTCATGATACTTGAGTCCTTTAATTTAAATGTTCCTGCTAATTCTTGGTGGTTTGATTCTGGTTCTATGGTTCATGTTACCAATTCACTTCAGGGATTCCTTACAATCCGGAAGCTGGGAAGAAACCAAAGAACACTTAAAGTTGGGGATGATAGGGAATTAGAAGTGAAGGCCATAGGAACATTACAATTATTTTTGAAAATTGGTTTATGTATTAAACTTTATGATACCTTATATGTTCCTGAGGTAACTCGGAACCTTGTATCAGGACCAAAGTTAGACATGGACGGTTTTGTCGTTTCTCATGGTCATCGCAAACTCTCTATTCTCTATGATTCCGTTGTTTATGGTACTGGCATTCTGGATGGTGGTCTCTATAGATTAGAACTAGATGATAATTTTTCCAAATCTTTGTTGTCATATAATATTAATGAATCACTCACAAAGATGGAAAAGAAACAAATTCGAGACTTAGAGACTTCATCTATGTTGTGGCATCAACGTTTAGGCCACATCTCAAGAGAACGATTAAATCGTCTCGTAAAGGATGAAGTCTTACCTCCTCTCGATTTCACTGATTTTGGAACATGTGTCAAATGTCTTAAAGGCAAAATGACATCAGCGAATAAGAAAGGTGCCACTAGGAGCTCTAATTTATTAGAACTCATTCACACTGACATTAGTGGTCCCTATCAAATCGCTGGCATCACAGGACATACTTCATTTATCACTTTCATTGATGATTATTCTCGTTACATGTACTTGTATCTTATAAAGGAAAAGTCTGAATCTCTAACAACTTTTAAAGATTATAAAGCTGAAGTTGAAAAGCAATTAGATCGTCAGATTAAAGTTGTGAGATCAGACAGAGGCGGTGAATATTATGGAAGACATACTGATGTGGGTCAAGCTCCTGGTCCATTTTATGAGTTTTGTAAGGGCCAGGGGATTGTGAACCAATACACCATGCCTGGTACACCTCAGCAGAATGGTGTCGCTGAACGAAGAAATCGTACCCTTATGAACATGGTGCGCAGTATGTTAGCCAACACTAATTTACCATTATTCCTCTGGACTGAAGCGTTAAAAGCAGCTGTTCATATACTCAATCGAGTTCCTTCTAAGTCTGTCCCTAAAACTCCTTATGAACTTTGGACAGGAAGGAAACCGAGTCTTAAATATATGAAAGTATGGGGCTGCATTGCTGAAGCAAAATTATATAATCCTTTCCTAAGGAAACTTGACCCTAAAACAGTTACCTGTTTCTTTATTGGGTATCCTGATCATTCAAAGGGTTATCGTTTCTATTGTCCTTCCCATGTCACCCGTATTGTTGAAACCAAGCGTGCTGCGTTCCTGGAGGATTTCAAGGTCAGTGGGAGCAGTACCAACCCTTACGAAGAATTGCAAGAAGTACAAGACGCGGGGGGGGGAGACTCGTCGCTTACCATTACTCCGTTTACTCCTCTTGTACCCCATGCAACTGCACCTGAAGCCACTGCACAAACTCCATCTCCACAACCAGAACCCATCATACCTCATAACGAAGGCACATCAAACGCTCAAAACCAAGACAACGCTGAACCCGAAAATCAGCTCAGGAGGTCATCTAGGCAGAAACGGCCTACTAATTGGGATGATTACGTTACCTACCTGATTGAAATGGATGCTGGAAAGCTCAATGATCCTATCTCTTATAATGAAGCCATTAGCAGTGATCAGTCTTCTGAATGGAACAAAGCAATGATTGATGAGCTTGAATCCATGAAGAAAAATGACGTTTGGGATTTGGTAGAATTACCCAACGGTGTCAAACCTGTAGGTTGTAAATGGGTGTTCAAAACAAAACTGGATCCGAATGGGAACGTTGAACGCTATAAAGCGAGATTGGTTGCAAAGGGCTACACTCAGAAAGAGGGAATTGATTATCAAGAGACGTTTTCACCTGTCTCTCATAAAGATTCATTAAGGATCGTTATGGCCCTAGTAGCTCATTTTGATTTAGAGCTACATCAGATGGACGTCAAAACTGCTTTCCTTAACGGAGACTTAGACGAAGATGTTTACATGAAACAACCTGAAGGTCAGGAGCATCTAGTCTGTGAGTTGAAGAAATCCATTTATGGGTTAAAACAAGCATCACGTCAATGGTACCTCAAGTTTGATGAAGTCATGAAGAGGCAAGGTTTTATGAAGAATCAAGTGGATCAATGCACCTACCTCAAGATGAGTGGGAGTAACTTTACTATACTTGTCCTTTATGTAGATGATATTCTATTGGCAAGTAATAGTTTAGATATGTTGCATGAGTCGAAGCGGTTACTCTCGCATAACTTCGACATGAAGGATCTCGGAGATGCTTCTTACGTCATTGGCATCGAAATTCACCGAGATAGACACAAAGGAATCTTAGGATTGTCTCAAAAGACTTACATAGATCGTGTCCTTACACGTTACAACATGCAACAGTGCAAACCCTCCGTCGCTCCAGTAGTTAAGGGAGATGTTTTCGGTTCATTCCAGTGTCCGACAACAGAGGTTGAAAAGGAGCAAATGAGCCAGATACCTTACGCGTCAGTAGTCGGGAGCCTGATGTATGCTCAAGTCTGTACTCGCCCAGATATCGCTTATATTGCTGGAATGCTAGGCCGTTATCAGACTAATCCTGGCCTAGATCACTGGAAAGCAGCTAAGAAGGTCCTCAGATATCTGCAAGGGACGAAAGACTATAAACTGACTTATAGAAGAAGTGATCACTTAGAAGTGGTAGGTTATTCTGATTCTGACTTTGCCAAATGCAAAGATGACAAGAAATCCACTTCGGGCTACATCTTTATGTTAGCAGGCGGACCTATCTCATGGAAGAGTCATAAACAACAGTTAACTACAACTTGCACAATGATGGCAGAATACATTGCTGTTTACAACGCAACCTGTCATGGAATGTTGCTTAGAAATCTGATTACTGGACTCAAAATCGTTAATTCCATTTCTAGACCATTGAAGCTTTACTGTGATAACTCAGCTGCCGTTAGTTTCTCGAACAGTAACAGTTCGACTGGAGCTGGTTTATATCTCGATACAAAATACTTGTTCGTACGTGAACGAGTTGAGGAAAATAATCTTTGTATTGAGTATATTAGTACTAAAGATATGCTAGCGGATCCGATGACTAAAGGTCTCCCACCTAAAGTTTTCGAAGAACATGTATCGAATATGGGACTTACTAAAGACCTTATTTAATGGCATATTGTACTTGCTTATGTTTTTAATCAATAAAATTTCCTCAGTTTGATTTTGTGTGTCTCTAACATATGTTCTGCCGGTGTAATGACATATAGACAAATATAAATACAAATCAGACGCTAAAGGGCTTATACATATTTTGATCGTAACTGTTAGGTTTTAAATTGAGGCTATAGTATGATTAATGGGGGTCCTGAGTCGAATGATGATTCAACGGCTGTATTTCTCTGCTATAGTTCTTGGTTTAAAGCTAAAATGAGTGTTAACTCTTGGCTAAGTGGGAGAATGTGAGATTAAATATATAAATGTAATATTTAATCTTGTAGCCTATATAATCATTTATATTATATTAGATCAAAATATATTTAATAACCTATTAATAATTAGTTGGTAATTGTTGATGGACCATATTACCCTTATTAACTATTTGGGTTTCCTCTTGGGTGTATAAATAAGGGGCTTATTAGAGAGTTAAAGGGTTACACACATTACACAATCACAAACCCTCATTAACATCAAATTCGTGACTCTCTCCCCATAACCGAAACCTCCCTATTTCGGTTTCATCACCATCATTAACTTACACCCTAAGGAGGAACCAGATCATCCTGACAATCATGTCGAACTCAAAAAGCCAAACTGTTTAATTTGTTTTAGAAAAAAGATTTGTGAAGTAACTTTTGGTAGCCTCATGATAATTTCACTAAGAGACTGTCTTTGAATCGGTCAGAGATATAACGTGTCTGGTTTACTTAAAAGACACCTTTTAGTTGTTCATGAAGTCTTTTAATGGGTAAGTTTTAGAAACATGTTAACCTATTCAAAGGCTACCTCTTAATAGGCTAGGTTTTTTAATGGCTAAATACATATATGCCAAACAACCCCTAAGTTACTACTTTCTTATCAAATTTTGTTGATCGAATTAGAGTTAGACTAATGGTCTATCAACAATTTGAAGAAATTATTAAATATGTTTCACAAAAGCACCTTTGAAATTTACAATCCTTATTACTTCCATCCATCAATATAACAACCAAATGTTGGTTTTGTGATTTGTGATACTTGGATATCAATAACAACCAAATGTTGGTTTTGTGATACTTAAATATCAATAAGCTTGTATAGAACACTTTTAGATTAAATTATTTTGCTACTTGCACGAAATTCAACTGGATAAATCTTAGAGAGAAATCAAGAACGAATTCTGTTCGATTCCGTATACCCTAAAATTGACCCAAATGATGGTTACAAATGCAAATATGCACTTACTTTTCGTTTTGAAATTCTCAAATTTCAGTACTAGAGATCAGTTCTAATACTACAGAACATGTTCAATACTAATGAACAGTTAAACACATTCACCGTTGAAGACCAACTTAAACCAGTCTTGATATTGAAGACCAACTTTACTAATGGTCAGTACAAAATTAGTTGCTTAACCCTAGTAAAGTGTGTTGTCCCTTATACCCCACAAGGGGGTGCCATTCTTGGGACCTTACTACTAGAGGCGTTGCTCCCATATTTTCGTTGTCATGTGGGGTTGAAATCATAGCATTCTCAAACAAGTGTGTACTCCACGTTTTCCAACCTGCTTAACCTTTTACTATAATTTCTCATTGGTCATTAAGTAAAACCAATTACATAAAATAGTCCGATGACATTAAAATAACCAACGAGTAAACGTGGGATGGCTGGTGAAGATAATTATGTTCTTTTCCTATGAACACTTATAATATTACTTTCTCTTTTATAGTATAATATAACATTATTTACAAGTGTGGTTTATGTGATGACCAGTGAATATAATTATGTCATTTTTCTATGAACGCTTATGATATTACTTTCTTTTTTACAGTATACAATAACAATAACAATATTTACATACGTGATTTAAATGATGACCTCCTATGAACATTTATGTTATGATATTACTTTCTTTTTACAGAATAATATAAAATATTTACATGCGCGGTTTAAATGATGACCATTATATATATTATATTATATTTATATTATATATATTATATATTATATATATTATATATATTGTTAGTGAAATATAATGAATAGTAATTTTAATTTTATAATAATATATAGTTTTTTATTATTTTTTATTTTTAATTATTTTTTCTTTTTTAAAACCATGTACCGTTTTTTTAATAATTCTCTTTTCTTTTTTAGAACATATATTATCGATTAATTTGATACTTCTTTAATATTATACGTTTATAACTTTTTCTTAAAACTTAAGTACGTAGTTATGATTGATTTTTTCCCGGACATTCCGTTATAAGTTTTGTTAAAAACGAAATTGGACTTATAATAAAGTATTTTTATTTGGTAAAATAAAGCAGTATGATGTTAAACTAAACCATTCTAATGGTTTAGCTTTCTAAACAACATGCTTTATTTTCAAATCATGTTTGTTTTACATTATCATTTCCTTGGTTTCGTCGCAACGCGCGACGACAAAAAAACTAGTTTGTTTATTATATATGAAAATATTCACGTCTGATTTGTTAAGACTGTTGTAAATCACATGCATCTAAAGTCAATGTTGTTTATCTTTTCTTGCTTGCGACAAGACATGCAATACACTTCCACATTGAGCATAGAAAGTAGGTTAAGGGGTTGTTTGTTTACCTATTAATAACGTTTTAATGGTTCAGACTTTACTGGTTCAACACTTAATGGTTCAGACTATTTATTTCACGAATAGATGTCTAAATGGTTCAGACATTTACCTCTGAATGGTTAAGCATTATACATAGTCTGAATGATTAAGACATCTAATTTGAATTGTTCAGACATTTACCTCTGAACGGTTAAGCATTATACACTCTTAACAGTTCAGCACTAAATGGTTTAGATTTATTACTGGTTCAGCGCTTAACCATTCAGATCTCCTAAATCAGGAACTTTTTCAACCCATCAAACTGAAGATATTGACACCTCACCATATTTGGTTAACAATTTTGGATATGCATTTGAAATTAAGGTACGAGTAGATGTTGACATGAATAGCGAGTCTGATAAAGAAACACACCTTGAGGTTATGAGTAAATAGTGGTTCCAAATTTTAAATTGAAAAAACCGATGAAGTCGTACTTTTTTATACAAATAATGTGCTTTTTAAAATAATTATCTATGGTTTGTTTAGAATATTGTAATCGAGGTTTTCATAACTGGATTTATTTTCTTCTTGAAATTTTAAATCCTGTAATTTTAAACTTTGGACTCATATAGTGCAAAATGCAAGTGTTTTATAACATGGCTTAACGTTATAAAACCATGGTCTAAGACCCTCCACCAACCCAATAACCACTTGTTTATATATATATATATATAGGATAAAGATCCGTTAGGAACCACCCTTTATTACGAGAACCGCGAGAACTAGTGTGAACACATGGCAATTTTGTAATTATAATATGTTTAATATAAAACACGCTCATTCCTTTTTTTGTCACTGTTCTCCATTTTAGGGTTTCAAGGGGTTTCATCAGTTCACAGTTTTCACAAGTGGCAGAGACGCATTCACGGTGGTTTCACGGCGGAGTAGAGGCATTCATGGTGGTTTTCACGGCGGCGTTCGCATATTTCACGGTGGTGGCAGTCGGCACAGTGTTTACGGTGGCATATAGCATCTTCTGGTTCATTAGGTATCGATCCTCATACATCTATTGATCCTCCTCATACTTTGTTCCTCCTGTAACCCTAATCGTGTCATTCCTCCTACCATTGTTCCTCCTGGAACCCTAATTGTGCCACACTCCTCGATAATTCTGATCGTGTTTCCCTAATTACGAATGGAATACTCGATTACGAATGGATTGGGCTAAAATATTAATACTTAGGTTGGTAGTTCATTGTCTTGGTAAATATAAACGAACCGTTTTGACAAAAGCAATGGCCTTGGTGCACCTGTGGTCAACATAGTAATTTGCTAATTCTTGTGATACTAGATTTGGTTAATTAATAAGTACTTTTCGTAAGAACAATGATAAGGGAGATAAACACCCCTGTAGACATCTACTGCTGTAATTAGAAGTCTTAGTTAGGTTGAGTGATTGGATCAACTTGATGCAGGACTCTATTACTGGTTAATTGGTGTCAAATTACCATATTTGAAGCAATGGTAAGTAGTTTTTTGTACCCACAATGATTAGGGAAATAAATATGTTTGATTCTCCAAGGTAATCGTGTATAAACACTTCTGTAAATGTCTAATGCTGCAATTAAAAGTAATAGTTAGTTTAGGTGATTGGATAATTATGTTGCTCAAAGTTAGACACCCCTATAGACAATTTTTGCCCATGTTACCCACCATTAATGATGGTATCTCATTTTGTTTTACCTTTAAACTTAGGAGATACTTGTAATATTCTTTATTTTTCTTAAGTATCTTTTTTTTAATCACCTAGACATATGCACCAAATTATCCAGATCTGATGATGACTGATGTTGTGTACATTCGCTTAGTAGTCCCATAGGGTATTCTATCAGCTGCTCTTCATTAGATAAAAATAACCTTTTAAAGTTTATGTAACACTAATAAATAATAAAATGTTTTTGTTAAGCCACCTGCGAAATTCGTAGGTTCTTAGACTAGTATATGATATATGATTATGTTCTTACTGCAATAATACCGATTATAATACGAATTTTGGAGCGCTACCCTCAATTATATGACGAAATTGAAATGTTTGATGGTAAAATCGATATGACGAACGGCTTATGGTGTATCGTTATCGCTACTGATGTAATCGAGACGAAGACGGCGAAGACGAAATACAGAGAACTGCTAATGCTTGAGAACTGAGAACTGCTGATGTAATTCGAGTGTCAGACGTGATTCTTGTATAAATACACTATCCTGCACATGTGCATCACTTTACCATTACCCTATAACCATCACCAATAATCTACATCCTGTACATGTGCAGCACGTTACCATTATCCTATAATCATCACCAATAATCTGTTTATCATTTATACAACATTCTTACACATAACATTTACCTTATTAAATATCACTTTTTACCATTTCTTTATTCACTTTTTAACATTCTTTCTATATTTTCAGGTACATTCATACACAATGAAGCTGCTACCATTGCTGCTGGAATTCCGTACCCCCCCTAACGATGAAACCAATTCTTATTCCGATGATGATAATGATACTAATGAAGATACATATGATGATTCTGAATACCCTTCACATACAAATGTACATGAACAGCCCCTTAGACGTTTATCCAGACGTCATAATACTCCCAACCATCAAAAATTTGATTAAGTTCGTCGTCAAAATATTGATCATTTTGTTTTATTATTCGTTTTACATTTAATCTAAACTGTTTACATTCAAGTTGCTCACCTACGTTGAACTGTTGTTTACACTTAATTTGAAACGTCTGCGTTCATTTTGATTATGTTGAATTACTGTTTACATTCAATTTGACCTACACGTTTACGTTGAACTACTCGGTTAAACATCATATAAACTATGTATTCCGATATTATGATTACAGATTCCGATGTTAATGATTGCACTTGCACTGTTTATGATTGCACTTGCACAGGTGATACTTTTTTATCACTCACATTGTTATTGTTTCTACCAATGCACATGTGCATACATGAATATTTTACCTACGTATAACCCGTTTCCTTTACATATACATCAACATATATAATGTGGTACCCCATACATAATAGGGTACCACATACGTAATATCATATGAACAAATATACAATATCTTAAAAAATACATATATTCATTACTACCATGTTTATTGTTTTTTATTAATACACAGGCGCATTACCAACATTAACACACTATCACACAACTTTTGTATAACAACAAGTAAATATAACACCCTTATCATAAGGAATCACATAATCCGAAGAACAATCGTTATTACACATATGCATCACCAGCATATCCTATACTAAACAAAATATGACATCCTAAATTAACAAATGTTACCATTCGTAATACATTATACAATACCAATATGTATGTTATATCAAACTTTGCACATGTGCAATACCAACATTACCTCTACCAAACAACATAATACATCATATATTAAAAGTCATGATCATCCGTATTGCATGTCCACAAACTACCTACACATAACATTTGCTTTAGTTCACAACCTCACACCTTCTGCTCTTCTTTCCAATTTCTATGCATCTTCCAACACTCCTCATGTTTCAATGCATGTTAGTTGCATTTTTAGGCACGTTTTATAGCATATTAATATTAAAAATTCACCACATATTAGGCATATTTCGTAGTCATACCTTGTTATTTTGCGAAATGCTTGTTTTTGTGGAATGGAATCTACTTTGGTTGGTTTTTGGTTGATATTGCAGGTGCGAAGTGCTTTCTAAGGACGGCATAGGAATTTTGCGATTTAAATGAGAGTTCGACAAAATACATAAGTCATGTGATGGGTTAATTTGCTTGAAAGTGGGCTGCCATTCAACGAAAATAATATGGATATTGTGGTCTATTGCAAGTGGGCTTTAAATTCAGTTATTTTGTCTTGTATGATTGGAGATTGTTGAAGTGGGCTGGACGTATGGGGGCATGATCACAAAAGAAAAAAACAACCTATACTACATTTTTGGGGGGAAGATATCAATATCAATTAAGGGGTGATACAGAAGTGGACGGCTGCAATCCAGAGATCGAGAGAAGCAAGAGTTGGGATTTTGGGAAGTATTTTTGGTTTAGTACGTTGTTAGTTCTATGTTTTGTTTGATTTTAGTATTGATCGTTCTAGCCATCATGTCCGACTAGACTCTTATAGTTTCAACATTAGGGTTTGTTTTTTTTGATTTGGTTCATAAACTTATGTGAAACGGTTATGTTAGATCTGCTTATTTTAGTGGTTTGTTTATATGATTCTTGTTTTTACTACGGATTCAATCCGGAAAATATTAGATTGTTAATAAACCTGATCAACTTATTAATTTTTCTAATAAAGTTCAATCAATTTTTAGAACCCTAATAAAGTTTTAATTTTTGATACAAGGAACAAATAATATTTTGAGTTTGTCTATGAACCCAAAATTATTATAGAATCATACAATATAGTTAAGCACTCCGAACGGCATGAGTGTTTGATTGTAATTGATACTTCTATCCCGCAACCCGCACGCTAAAATCCGAACGGCGTGAGTTTAGAGTAGCGGGTTGGCTCTAATCAACGAACGGCGTTTGGTTAGACATTAGATAGAGTGGATGTCCGAACTGCGTGACGTCTAGTGTCGATACAAACTATTATTTAAAAAGGATCATTGCACCGTGACCGTTAATGATCGTAAGTCGAACCAAATCAAGAAATTGCCCTGGTGTTGAAATTAGTTTTTAACATCTGAATTTTCCAACCACTTTAATAGCTTTTTTTTAATCTAAAAATTAAAATTGTCTTTATATTCTAGTTAAACTAAAAACCCCCCTTTCAAAACAACCGTATCTGTGTCTAAAACGTTTTGGCATAATTCGTTAATCTGTATCCCTGTGGACACGAACCTAACTTCCACTCATACTATTTAGTGTGTCAAGTAGGTTTATTTCTTATTTATTTGCTGGATTCGACACCCAACAAATTGGCGCCGTTGCCGGGGATACGACAAATTTAACCGTTTTATGCCAAGATCTTTGCGTGCAGGTACACCACTCGAGATTGACCCGGAGATCGAGAAAACAGCAAAGAGATTAAGGAGGCAAGCAAAACAACGAAAGAAGTTAGCAAGATCCTCAACTTCTATATCTTCACCTCCGGTCACCAACATTTGGCAAGACATACTCTTGTCAAGTGAATCAGAAACCGAAACAGAATCACAATCCCATCAAGAAACACCCATCACTCCACCACACTCACCTACCCATACCCACCAAGAACCAAACTCACCTAAACCGCAATTTCCCGCAATTACAATGGCAAATGAACAAACCCTAAGACAGTGGGTAACTCGTGATGTCCCACAACAACCACTTTGCATTAACTACCCTACTGTGGAAAACTTTGAGCTGAAATATGGACTCATTCATCTATTACCCCTTTTCTGAGGCCTAGAGAATAAAGACCCACACAAGTTCCTCAAAGAGTTCCATGTTGTGTGCTCCGGTATGAAGCCACATAACGTCACTGAAGACCAAATCAAGCTAAGGGCATTCCCCTTTGCTCTTCAAGACTCAGCAAAAGAATGGCTATATTACCTACCACCGGGGTCGGTAACTACTTGGAATGCACTTGCAAAGCTGTTTCTTGATAAATACTTCCCAGAAGTAAAAGCCTCCTTTCTACGAAAGGAAATCATCGGGATTAAGCAAGCTAAAAGGGAAGCTCTACACACTTACTGGGAAAGGTTTAAGAAACTGTGTGCCCGTTGCCCACAACACGGCATAACTGATCACCAACTCCTTCAATACTTCTGTGAAGGATTAGCACCAATGGAGAGGCGTTTGATTAATGCCTCTAGTGGAGGAGCTTTACTTGATAAGACGCCGACTCAGATAAGAGCCTTGATTACCTCCATAGCTGAAGACACCAAGCACTCGGCACAGGATGATGAGTGGTACACGGATGTTCCACGAACAGTCAAGGAAGTGAGCACTCCTCACATTGAAACTCAGCTAGCTGAGTTAACCAAAGAAATCATGCAACTTACCAAGGACAAGAGTGCTGAGCCACAAGCTCGAGCTTGTGAAATTTATCTACAATTTGGACACCCCACTGATATGTGTCCCACACTGCAAGATGATATTGAACAAGCACAAGCACTTGGAGGTTACCCGGGAGAGAACTCAAGGCAATATGAACAATATCAAGGCAATCAGAATTGGGGACCTCCTAACATGAGTTATCAGCAAAGGCCCCCACAGTATCAGCAACACCCGCCCTTCCAAGGTAATCAACATCAACAAAACTATTAGTCTAGACAGCAACCACCTGCACAACAACAAGTGGGAAGCTCGGGATTGTCTTTAGAGGACATTGTGAAAAGTTTGGCTACTAGCACCCATACGTTTCAACAAGAGACTAAAGCTAGCATCAAGAACTTAGAACACCAAATGGCTCAACTTGCTAGCTCGGTGAGTAAATTAGAGTCTCAAGGTAAATTACCCACACAAACTGAGAATAACCCAAAGCACAACGTGAGTGCCATTACCTTGAGGAGTGGAAAGAGCTATAACGGTCCGAGTATGCAAGAAGAAGAGGAAAATGTTGTTGAGAAGAAGGACCAAGATAAGGAAAAAGTACAAGAACCGGTTCGAAGTGAATTGAAATTCACTCCTATAGCTCCATTCCCATCAAGGCTACGAAGCACAAAGAAGGAAAGGGAAGAACAAGAGATCATGGAGACATTCCGTAAGGTTGAGGTAAATATTCCACTTCTTGATGCCATTAAACAAGTCCCACGGTATGCGACGTTCCTCAAAGAACTTTGTACATCAAAGAAGAAGCTTAGAGGTAATGAAACCGTCAAGGTAAGTGAAAATATTTCTGCAGTGTTACAAAAGAGACTACCTCCAAAGTGCAAGGATCCAGGTGTTTTCACTGTTCCTTGTAAATTGGGGAATATCACGGTGCCTAGAGCTATGTTGGACCTCGGAGCCTCTATTAACGTCCTACCATATTCTATTTTGAAAACACTTAATGTAGGACCGTTAAAAAGGACCGGGGTGGTCATTCAATTGGCCGATCGATCCTTAGTATACCCAAAAGGTGTATTAGAGGATGTTTTGGTCCAAGTGAATGAATTAGTATTTCCGGCTGATTTCTATGTGTTGGACATGGAGGATGATGATACTCCTCACTCAAGTTCCATTTTGTTAGGGAGGCCATTTTTAAAAACCGCAAGGACAAAAATCGATGTTTATAGCGGCACCCTTTCTATGGAATTTGATGGGGAGGTAATCAATTTCAACATAGACGATGCGATGCGTTATCCTAGTGAAGTCTCATCTTTGAATTATATAGATGTCATTGAACCGCTAACTGATGAATGTTTTGAGCTGTCTAACCATGATGTTCAAGCATTAGTGTCAAACAGAAGTATTGATGAAGCAGCGACAAAGGAAGTTACTGAAAAGTTCAAGCTTGGGGAAAATCCGATGATGTCACGACCCTGATGGACCCACAGAAGAAAGCAAAGTACAAGGCACCAAAACTTAAATCACCAAGTATTATCCGAAAGCTTCTTCCGTGTATTGAGCAAGCACCAGATTAATAAAATAGGGTCCAAGTCTAGCCAAAGACGAGAAAGAAAGGCGCTTCGCGGGAGGCAACCCATGATTTCGTATTGTTCTCTTTTGTTTTAATTCCAAAAAAAAACAAAAAAGTTATAAAAAGGAAAAAAAAGTATTTTTTAGTTAAAAGTTTAACTCGGCCGCGTTGGATATTTAAAAAAAAAATGGCCCGGCCGTGTGAAAGTGAGTTCTTGTTTCAGAACCTTGCCCCGGCCGTGTTGAAAATTCTATAAAAAATAACCCGGGCGTGTTGGAAATTATAAAAAACATTCAGGTCCTTGACCCGGGCGTGTCAAGCCCTCACCCGGCCGGGTGAAGCTTCTGTGAATAAAGGGAGGGGAGGCAGGTTTCACGCAATAAAAAAAATAATAATAATAACCTAACAGATAAAACAAACTCCTCTATTCTCTCCAAACATCGTACCAGACATTCATCTTCTCAACCCTGCTTTCCCCTTTAAGAGCATTCACATCCAATCCATCAAATTATACATACATTCCACTAAAAAACAACTCATATATCAATATATTTTCACTAAAAACAAATACTTTTTCTCTCTCCTTTTCAATTAAATAATATTATCATTACATTTTTCTCTCTCCTTCACTCACAACCACTTTCAATATATATTAAAAAAATTATAGTGGGTGAACAGTGTCCCCTCAAATATACAGATGAACAGTAACATTTTCTCTCTCCTCCACTCACAACCACTTTTTATACCCTTTAAAATATAAAAACCTTCCCTCACATATTTTGATGGATAGAATGTGAATGCTCTAACCCATCATCTCTTTCACCCACACCCTCTGCAATTCATCACCGCTGACTGCCACCTGAACCGGCCGTCGACCACCTCCATCCAGTCGCTGGTTCAGACACTCATCTTATCGCCTGAACCCTAACGCCGTCGCACACAACCAAGCCCCGTCGCCGGTCGCCGACCAGTCGACCACCACAGCCCTACTTCTCCGTCGCGCACCCCATTCGCACTCCGACGCCGGTTCCGATTAGTGACTTGGTTTTGAGTTATCAGTGATATGATAATTATGTTCTAATTTTTTGTGTATATCTTGAGTTTATTTAGATTAGAGTTGCGTATCACGACTCGGTTAAGGTATGTACTCTATCTTAGATAAAATGAGGTATGTCACTGTGTGAGCATATTGTGGATTGAATCATGGTGCTTAATGTTTTCAGTCATTTAAAAGAAAAAGCAAATATATAATCTTATTGATGATCCACAGTGTTTATAAACCATCGTCATGACCTTATTTATTAATTCCCAATCTCATTGATGGTTTATTGTCTTGAATTCAGTTCGTGGAAATATGAGTGAAATGAAACGAACAACCACAACCGCCTTTGTAGATGCCTTCCACATATTTCTCCGAGCCTCGAGGACGATGCTATATCTTAAGCTTGGGGAGGTTGTGATTTGAGGTAATTTCTATGTTCTCATTGTATCATGTATTACATAGCATAGCATTGCATTGTATTTAGGTTGTACATAGCATTTTTTTTCTTTGCATTGCATTTAGGTTGTATATAAACGCATTAGTATTCATTTTTGAAAAAAAAACTAAAAAAAGAAAAAAAAAACCGTTTCTGTTCCGTTGAGAATGGTTTGTGAAAAATGAGAAATGATATGATTTCTAGCATGTCAAAGCTTATGCGCGAAATGGTAACTTTGGGGAAGAAAACATAGATAATTTGGGATGTGTTGATAGGCTCGGCCCTAACTTAGGAACGCCAATGTTGTATGCAATAACCTTAATTGAATATATGTGTTTAGTTTCCCATCTTTATGCTTGTGGTTAAAAATTGATCCCGACCAAAAATCGGTTGAGTTGCATATCCTCTATCACACACCATGTTCCCCATATCATGACACCTCCGTAATTTCATTGAAAAAAAAATAAAGAGGTGAAAAATTGACCTCATAGGTTATTAAAGATTAAAAAAAAGAGAAAAAGCAAGGGTAAAAGAGCACAATGTATGCCAAAAATTTGAGAAAAAAAAAATCGAAATCGAAATAAAAAAAATATTTGAGCAAATTAGGGAGAAAAGTCCCGACCCCTTGAAAAACGGAAAAAAAGATAATAACTATCGTGTCATGATTTGGGTGCATGGTCGCATCAAGTGTGGTTTTGGAAATCTTCAAAAAGTCGTGAGGGTGGGTAGATGTTTGCCATAGGTGTTGGGCGTGGGGACGATTGAACCATGTTGGTAAGTTTGTATATTATTAAGCAGAAAACATTTGGTTGTGATTAAGCGGGTTTGAATTTAAAGGGACACAAAATATCAACAATCGCGGTTACACGTGTTAGTATTTCTCGGGTTCGAATGAATGTAACAAGAGTTGACAATGTTGGATGTGATCTCATTACAAGTTTGTTTTCCGGAATAAAAGAAGCGGGTTGAAAAAAAATATAAAGCATGCATATGTGTATTATTTTTCGTGTTTATTTCTCGGTTTATTCTTATTCTTGACTTCCTTGAGGACAAGGAAAGGTTTAAGCTTGGGGAGATTTGTTAGTTGCATTTTTAGGCACGTTTTATAGTATATTAATATTAAAAATTCACCACATATTAGGCATATTTCATAGTCATACCTTATTATTTTGCGAAATGCTTGTTTTTGTGGAATGGAATCTACTTTGGTTGGTTTTTGGTTGATATTGCAGGTGCGAAGTGCTTTCTAAGGACGACATAGGAATTTTGCGATTTAAACGAGAGTTCGACAAAATACATAAGTCATGTGATGGGTTAATTTGCTTGAAAGTGGGCTGCCATTCAACGAAAATAATATGGATATTGTGGTCTATTGCAAGTGGGCTTTAAATTCAGTTATTTTGTTTTGTGTGATTGGAGATTGTTGAAGTGGGCTGGACGTATGGGGGCATGATCACAAAAGAAAAAAAAACAACCTATACTACATTTTTGGGGGGAAGATATCAATATCAATTAAGGGGTGATACAGAAGTGGACGGCTGCAATCCAGAGATCGAGAGAAGCAAGAGTTGGGATTTTGGGAAGTATTTTTGGTTTAGTACGTTGTTAGTTCTATGTTTTGTTTGATTTTAGTATTGATTGTTCTAGCCATCATGTCCGACTAGACTCTTATAGTTTCAACATTAGGGTTTGTTTTCTTTGATTTGGTTCATAAACTTATGTGAAACGGTTATGTTAGATCTGATTATTTTAGTGGTTTGTTTATAATTCTTGTTTTTACTACGGATTCAATCCGGAAAATATTAGATTGTTAATAAACCTGATCAACTTATTAATTTTTCTAATAAAGTTCAATCAATTTTTAGAACCCTAATAAAGTTTTAATTTTTGATACAAGGAACAAATAATATTTTGAGTTTGTCTATGAACCCAAAATTATTATAGAATCATACAATATAGTTAAACACTCTGAACGGCATGAGTGTTTGATTGTAATTGATACTTCTATCCCGCAACCCGCACGCTAAAATCCGAACGGCGTGAGTTTAGAGTAGCGGGTTGGCTCTAATCAACGAACGGCGTTTGGTTAGACATTAGATAGAGTGGATGTCCGAACTGCGTGACGTCTAGTGTCGATACAAACTATTATTTAAAAAGGATCATTGCACCGTGACCGTTAATGATCGTAAGTCGAACAGAATCAAGAAATTGCCCTGGTGTTGAAGTTAGTTTTTAACATCTGAATTTTCCAACCACTTTAATAGCTTTTTTTTTAATCTAAAAATTAAAATTGTCTTTATATTCTAGTTAAACTAAAAACCCCCCTTTCAAAACAACCATATCTGTGTCTAAAACGTTTTGGCATAATTCGTTAATCTGTATCCCTGTGGACACGAACCTAACTTCCACTCATACTATTTAGTGTGTCAAGTAGGTTTATTTCTTATTTATTTGCTGGATTCGACACCCAACAATGCATCTTCGTCTATAGTTTTCCGATAATTTTTCATCCGTCAACCTATTAATCAAATACATCCTTGTTGTCAATCCATGAGCAGTTTCGAATATTTTTTTCCTGCATACATTACATCAATTATTTCATGTATGCACATGTGCAGTAATCATATTACATACAATATCTACAATGCTTATGTTTTAAGGTAATAATGCACGTTTGCATATGCCGTAATACATTCATATTAACTTAATCTGACAAAATATGCACATGTGCATAACTATGCACATGTGCATTAACATGACTGACCTTATCAACAGGTTTGTTTCAATAAAAAAATTAACCCTTACCAAATCAAAATTCGTATTACCACCAATCATATTTAACATCAATTAGTAACAAAACTATTATGACAAACTATGCACATGTGCATAACTTTTTTTTAATGCAAATGTTATTCATGGAAGCTAACCTCCAAAACAGAGGCGGTCGAACCAACCACTACAGCAAATCGAAAAACAACAACTCAACACAAGAACCTAAAGACCGAAAACGAGCAGCTACCTTATATCGAACCTACACCATTTTTTCCCAACTTACGGACCTATTTTTGGACCGATTCTTATACCATAAAAAACCGAAGGACTTAATATTACGGATAATATCTCCGGGAACCTTTTATTGTTCCTGACTAACCATATACACCAATTTGTCATGAACATAATGCCATATAAAGCTTCTTTCACTTCTCTATCCAGATGGTAAAACTCAGAGGCAATTACGATATCTTTAGCTGAAAACAGAATAAAAGGACTCACCTTGCACCACTGACTGATGTGATACCAGATAGTTTACGCTACCCTGCACGAACAAAGAAGGTGTTCAGCTGTTTCTTCGCCATCTTCACACAGACAACATTTCACATCTTCGCCCCAACAGTTCCGATCCCAGAGTGAAGTCAGCATGGGAATACGATCTAAAACCTCCCTCCAAACAAAAATATTGCATTTTTTTGGGACCCAATTCGACCATTTCACAATGTGCCTGCTGCTGAAATCGGAGCCGCTATACAGGAAGTTCTTGACAGCATTGACTGAAAAATCAGAGTCATTACCTCCCAACCATTCCCAACCATCTTTGCCATCGGACAAAGTGACATTATCGAGGAGCCCGATCAACTCGTGCCATTACAGTAATTATTCGGCAGAGCTTGGGTTTCTCGACAAATTCCAAACCCCCATAAAGTTTATATTATCCTGATTGTACTGGTCCGCCACCAGTCGTCGTTTCTCTTGTTCCATTCTAAATATATTTGGGAAACGGGTTTTGTGCATAATTATGCACATGTGCATTAACATGACTGGCCTTGTTAGCATATTATGACAAACTATGCACATGTACATCAACATGAATGACCTTATTAACATATTCTATCAAATTATGCACATGTGCATAACTGTATATCACCCAATGCTACCTTATTATCATATTCAACCATGAGTTACAGGTCCATATAACTTCATAATATAATTCATAATATAATTGATTACATAATAATATAACTACATAACTGTATGTCATAACAAAAAACAACACCAAAATAACAATACATACAAATTATATATCATTTATGAATAAATAATTGAGATTAGTATTCAAATTAATGTGCATATTAACAAACTATGACAATTTATGCATACGTGCATAACTATATAAAACACAAAATCACCTTATTATATTGATTTATTAAGTGAATCCTATTCAATTTTTTGTACACGTTAACATACTATTACGTTTTATGCACATGTGCATAACTATGTATCACACACCTCATTGTCTTATTCAGTGTAATCGTAATTTGTCAAACTTTGCACATATGCATAACTGTATAGAACATAAAATTAGTTTATTCATGTTCCGTATAAACCTATTATCTATAAGCCTGTTATGTTGTGTTAATGCACATGTGCATTAACTGTATATATCATAAAATTATCTTATTATCCTGTTTCGTATAAGCCTATTCTGCCTTTTCTGTATAAGCCTATTCTGTCGTGTTAATGCACATGTGCATTAACACCACATAACTTGTCGACAGTCATAATTCAGTACTAAAACCCTATCACTTACCAAATCAACTTCCGTGTTGCCAATCATATCCAACATTATGCATATAACATCATTATTTAATAAAAAAATACATAAAACAACACATCAGAATCACATTACACATAGTTCATCACAACATTAGCCCTTCTGTTCACTTAAAAATCTGCATTAACTGTATATATATCATAAAATTATGTTATTATCCTGTTTTGTATAAGCCTATTCTGCCTTTTCTGTATAAGCCTATTCTGTCGTGTTAATGCACATGTGCATTAACACCACATAACTTGTCGACAGTCATAATTCAGTACTAAAACCCTATCATTTACCAAATCAACTTTCGTGTTGCCAATCATATCCAACATTATGCATATAACAACATTCTTTAATAAAAAAAATACAGAAAACAACACATCAGAATCACATTACACATAGTTCATCACAACATTAGCCCTTCTGTTCACTAAAAAATCATATATATACCACGATTTTCAATAATTCATTTATGAAGCAACTGTTTAAATGTAATAACCACATAATAACATGTCTGAATCGACTGTTGATAGTTGTTTTATCATATACGAGTACAAAACAAGGTGTATGAATTTACAATTTCACGGAACGGTGCAACAGAGGATCGATAGTCTGTTGGATGATTTGTGTTCTTCCGATTATCCCTATGTGTGCATTACGATCGTTTTGCCCTAATTTAGACGGGAATACAAATGTGCAATCGGTGGCTTTGTTGTTAATGCACTGATATATACTAATTTTGATGACGAATACATGATGAATTATAAGATTGAGATGATAAATTTTGGGGGATTTGGAGTGTGACGTGAACTGAGCTGATGAATTGTGTAGAGAATGGATCTGAGATGATGAATGGATGTGAACTGAATATAAGTGATGGTTTAATCTGATGTTTGAAGTCCAGGAGGAGGAGAGGCAGCGGATTTAATTTTTATTATGTATTTACAATAATGCCATGTGTTCACATTAGTTCTCACGGTTCTCGCATGAACCCTACCCTATATATATATATATATATATATATATATAGGGGAGGGTTATCTTGAGAACGCTAAATATTGCGAGAACCGTGAGAACGATTGAAAAAAACCAATCAAAACCAATTTTCTTAATACAAACCTCATTGTAATTAAGATACAACATCAAAAAAAGAATTTACAACATCAAATAATTCATTTCTCCTTTCAAAATCACTCTTTTTAGATTTTTTACACATGTGTAAATATAACAGATTTACACATGTGTAAATGGCAAACTTACACATGTGTACATTTTCTTTATGTACGAATTCACGTAAATTTAAACGTGTAAAATAAATTTCTAGCATTGTATTCGAATAATAATGATAAGTGTAGAAAAAAATTTTGAATTTGAATTGTTTTTGACCAAGTTCTCGCGGTTTTTTCATTTGTTCTCACGGTTCTCACAATATTTAGCGTTCTCATTTAAACCTTCCCCTATATATATATATATATATATATAGGATTAGGTTCAAACGTGAACATTTTCTCCAGCATGAACTGCGTGAACTAATCTGGGCCCTTAATTTTTATGATCTTTAGATTAAAGTGAGGGGCATGATAGTAAATATGTGGTTAATTGTTTTCATTTAATTAAAGGAAAAAGGGTATAACTGTAATTTCCATTTTAAATTATTCCATAAATCACGTTCAATCTCATAAATCAGTATTCAAACTTTATTGAAGATTCAATTTTCTCTCACCTTCGCCGGATCGTTTCAAACCCCTGCACTCTCCCTCGTTCTCTTCTCCGGCAACCACAGCAACGCCGGCGTTGACTTCTCGTTAAAGGGTCCCTCGTTTTTTGGGGTAGAGCAGGTTGAAGAGAACGAAAGAAACGCCGATGACCCTTTGATTGTTGAAGAGAACGAGGCCTGCTATCTCCCTGGCGGCTATAGGGTTCATGACAAAAATGGCCAGTGGATTTTTTATAGTGGTCAAAGAACCCCTGCTCTCTCCCTCGTTCTCTTCTCCGGCAACCAGAGCAACGCCGGCGAAACAGCGTCCCTCGTTCTCTTCCCCTGCTCTACCCCAAAAAACTCCCAGATAAGTGCATAAATCCCGTCCGACGAAACAGCATAAATCCCTTCGAATCAAGCTTCAACGGTGGTCTAGATCTGATGTTTTTCACAGCCGTTTTATCGCCAGAATCGAAGCCAGATCTGATGTTTATCACTGGAATCGAAGAAATCAGGCTAATTTTCGACGGATCTGATGTTTGTCGCTGGAATTGAAGCCAAATCTGATGTTTATCGCCGGCGATAAAACGGTGGTCCAGATCTAATTTCCGACCAGGTAGGTATGAAGTTTGTAATTTTTTATTGTTTTTGATGTTTGAAAATTATTATTGTTATTGTTTGTTTGAAAATTATTATTGTGATTTGCTTCTCAGCTTACTCGTTATTATTTACCTAGTTTTAAGGCGCTGTACACATGTGTATTCTGATTTTTGCTCTGGTTTTAAGGCGCTGTACACATGTGTATTCTGATTTTGCTCTGTTTTTAAGGCGCTGTACACATGTGTATTCTGGTTTTGCTATGTTTTTAATGCGATGTACACATGTGTATAGCGTCTGTTTTTGTGATATCTCATATTTTTTTTGTGTATTGAATGTGTAAAGTTGTTGATGTACACTTGTGAATTATGCAAAGTACTAATTGCTGAGTTTTTTGTGTTATTATAGGAGACGTCGTAAACGAGGAAAGTGGAGATGGAAGGTCGATAAGGATGATTCACGTGTGTTTGTTTTGCTTGGTCGATAAGGATGATTCAACATACAACGCAACGAATAGTTGTAAAAGACTATGTCTTTTTTATTTTTCTGATTATGTTGCGTTTATTGTTTTCACGAAACTGGAACTTGTAATTGTATGTTTTTTTTTTGGTTTGGCAAACATTATGGAAATTGTTATTTGCTTAATATAAAGTAGGTTTACAAGTTTTGTTTATATGTATGTATTATGTTGCTAATTACACATATGTACCATGCTGAGTACACATGTGTACTGTTCAATTCATATCAAAGTACACATGTGTATACCCGTTGAAATATGAAGGTTATGTGAATCTTAAAAATCATAATCCGAATTCTGGTGGTGAAATCTAAAAAATAAAAATGAAATAAGAGATAATGTGGATAATGAATTTAAATTAGGAAAGATGTAACTTAATTCAATTATTAAAATAATGATTTAAATCTGATTTTTTATATAATTACAATCATACCCTTAACAACTAAAAAGGAAATCAATGGTCCAGATTAGTTCACGCAGTTCACGCATGGGATTAGGTTCACGCTGGAACCCTACCCTATATATATATATATAATAAAAGAAACCTGTTTTGGGACACTTGTCATTCTCTCATTTAATTAATTAAAATTATTAATAATACTAATAATAATAATATTTAATCTAAATTAATACAAATTTTTATTATTAATAATATTTATTCAAATCTAAAATCTAATCTGATACAAATTTTTATTATCAATAATATTTAATCAAATCTAATAAGAATTCATACGAATTCCAAAGTTGATATTAACTTTCAAATAAATAAAAAAAATCCACCTAACAGTTGGTTAGTGACGATAAGGATTTGCTATTTTATTTTAAGTATATCTAATTTTCTTTTCTTTTCTTTTAAGTTGGTTATGAAAGTTGGCAGATTGGTATGATTCGAAATATATAAATTTTCCATAAGTTACAGATAAGTTTTATTTTATATAAATTGATTGACTGTATTTAACTTATTTAGATAAGGATTTACTATTTTATTTTAAATATATCTAATTTTCTTTTCTTTTAAGTTGGTTATGAAAGTTGGCAGATTGGTATGATTAAAAAATTAAACACCAAGGTTGGGAGGGGGGGAGAGTCTTGGGTTCAAGTCCCACAGACGATAGGAGATTAAAGAAATTAGCCGTTAAAAAAAAATATATATATATATATATAAACTTTCCATAAGTTGTAGATAATGTCTATTTTATATAACTTGATTGACTGTATTTTATTTTTTACTTATTTATTTTCCTTCCGCTTGTTAGTAACATATAACCAAAATAAACTCATTTAATTAACTATGCGATTCTCAAGCATTATATCTAATCCATTAACAATAATTAAAAAACTTTATGAAGGTTCCTTATTAGTTTTGTAATTGTAAATGTTTTGTTTTTAAAGGAGGATAAACAAAATTTATATTCTCGACAAACAAACTCTTGGGCTGATGCATGCTAATGAATTTAAAAATTAAACTTAACAAAATTTATAATTGTTACATCAATGTTCATTTTTTAAATACATATCTTAACAAATTTATATGTTAACAAATTACATTATACTTTATTCCGTTATTATTTACCAGTGCAATTCATCTGTTTTATTCAAGACATTGTTTTGTGTTATTAATTATATAACATTATATTTATAAACCCGTGTAATACACGGGGTTGTAACCTAATATATATATATATATATATATATATATATATATATATATATATATATATATATATATATATAGGGAGGGGCTCATGCGAGAACCACCCTTATTGTGAGAACCTTGAGAACCAATGTGAACACAACCTAAAATAGCTAAAAAAACTTAAAAAAACCTAACCCCCACCCCCACCTAAACCCCCCACCCCCCAAAAAAGACCTAACCCCCCTCCCCAAGCTAAATGCTAAAAAAAAACCTAAAAAAAACTTAACCCCATCCCCCCCCCCCCAAAAAAAAAACCTAAACCCCCTCCCCCACCCCCCAAAAACCTAACCCCCCCCCCCCCCCCCCCCAAGCTAAAATGCTAAAAACTAAACCCCCAAAAAACCTAAAAAAATCTAAAAAAAATCTAAAAAAATAAAAAAAAATCTAAATTTTTTTTTTTTGAATTTTTTAATATTTTTTATGTTAAAATCGCTACTTTTAGAAGCCAAAAAAAATTGTTTTTTTTTAAATTTTTTTTTTTTGGCTTCGAAAAGTAGCGATTTTTTTATAAAAAATATTAAAAAATTCAAAAAAAATTTTTTTGTGTGATTTTTAGCTGTTTTTAGGCATTTTTGGTGAGTTCACATTGGTTCTCGCGATTCTGACAATAAGAGGTGGTTATCGCATGATCTTCTCCCTATATATATATATATATATATATATATAGGGGAAGGTTCATTTGAGAAGAAAAATTAATTGAGAAGAAAAAGAACAAAGGGTAATTTTGTAAAACATTAAATAGTTTTTCACTTATCTCATTTATTATCATTTTTGACTAATTAATTAGTCATAAAGACTATTATCCTCCACACTAACTTTTTTTGCCTACACACATAAAAAAGTTGTCCTACATATTTCGAAATTCATCATACACGTTGAAATTTATCTTACACAACTCGTAATTTATCCTACACAACTTCTAATTTATCTTACACTTTAAATTATTTTATTTTATTTTTTTTAAAAAAATATATATTTTGAAGATAAGTTACAAAAAAATTTAATGTATTAGCTATTAAAGAGGAAGACAACAAATTAATGACCTATGTAGATTTACCAATGTACCCTTATAGTTACATTAAATACTTATATTAAATGAAGTAAAATAAAGTATTCTTATTGGTTGAAATTTGTTCTTTTTTCTTCTTACAAAAAATTTCTTCTCATTTGAACTCTCCACTATATATATATATATATATATATATATATATATATATATATATATATATATATATATATATATATATATATATATATATATATATATATATATAACCTTTTCTTGGCACCCCGACCCCAAAGAAGCTCCACCAGAGACCGACTCCCAAGAAAAAACTAATCTAAGATTTTAAAACTTTACAAACATAAACCTATTGCAAACTAATTATATAATTTGGCCATCACCCATTACCTCATTATTTCTTACAAACCCGATAACAATTACAAAAAGTAAGCTCATTACCTCATTAGCCCAATAACCAATCAACCCAACCATTTTAAACAATTAAGCAATTGGCCTAATAAATAAGTAATTATTATATTATATTATATTCTATTCTATTATATATATATATATATATATATATATATATATATATATATATATTATTTTATTAATTAAGTATGATGAATAGTAACTTTATTTTTATAATAATATATATCTTTTCACTATTCTTTTATTTAATATATTATAATAGTTTACTATTATATTTACTTTTAATAACATATTTTTAATTTTTTTCTTTTTTATAATATATATTAATTTATCGATTAATTTGATACTTCTTCAATAATTTACGTTAATAACTTTTTTCTAAAAACTTAAGTACATACTTGTGCTTGATTTTTCCCCGACAGTCCGTTATAACTTTTGTTAAAAACGAAGTTGTACTCAAAATAAAGTATTTATTTGGTATCATAAAACGGTACGATGATAAACAAAGCCGTTCTAATGGTTTGACTTTCTAAACAATATGCTTTATTTTCAAATCACGTTTGTTTTACATTATCGTTTGCTCGGTTTCGCCGCAACGCGCGACGTGAATATAAACTAGTTTACATTATTATTGTATTGAATGGCAATTAAAACAATTAAAAATTGGCCTAATAAATAAGTAAATTACATTATTATTGTATTGAACCGCAATTAAAGTATGAAGAAGGAAGGGACAATCGATCAATTAAAAGCTAGAACCGCGTTGTCGCTCCAAGCCTCTAACTGCCCAGTTCATCGGCATCCTCACTGTAGGAGTTGACTGTCTACCGTTGGCCACCTCTCCGGTCAACAACTTCACATCCCAACTCTCTCAAACCGTATGCTAAACAGGTGAGATCCTGTTGGCTAGGTTTTAAAAAAGTGAAAATCCGCATAAAGCAATTGTAGAGAACGAAAAAATGACCCGACCAGGCCGATTAGGCTTGAACCAAAAAAGGTTTAAATTTAGCACCATGAAACCAACCCTCAAAATTTCCATTCCCAAAAAAGGCTTTGGGTCATCACTAAAATGGTTAGAACTTGACAATAAGATGAGTGGATGCAACAGTGAACAAATGTCTCATAGAAATAATTATACATACTCAACTTTTCATTATTACATCGACTATTTTTTTAAAATAAAATACCGGCCCTGATTTTGCCTTTATTTTTATGCCAATTGTCGTTCAAGCTTTAAACTAAAATGCTCGAATTGCCAACATTGAGAGTTGACTTTTGTTAAATGGTTAATAAAGAGTATCACAACATGTGGTATACATTTGCTACACTCAAAATTGATTTTCTTTCTTAATGAGTTGGGCTCCCCACTAGCTATTGTTGCAAATGGTACGACCACTTAAACTCCAAACCGTTGGTGTTACCTGTTCGATTATAAAATAAACTCATCACTTTAAGTGAATTAGAAGATACTTATAATCAAAGCAAAACCAAACAAAATCCATGGAAGCCACTGCTGATGTTTGTCTCTTTTCTTTTATTTGTCGGGCGATAATTTAAAACTAGATCGAACTGTTGAACTCTTGAAATCGGAAGTCCCAAGGCGGCTGATTTGATATCCTGTATGATTTTCCGAACATTGGTCTAGTAGACATCATCATATGTGTGACCTTAAAGGGCATGGTGTGATGATAAGGTGTCTCCATCTATCTTAAAGGTGCGTGTATAAAGATATTATAAAGTAGGTTAATTTACCGTTCAAAAAATGTATGTGTGTGTCTATATATACGCATATATTATATTATATACACACGTTCATTTCAAAACCTAAGAACTATAAAAATTGTTGTAAAAGTATACATTCATACACCACCGAAGTTTCATGATCATATATACCACTTTAAGCAGTTAAAACTAACAAAATCTAATTAGACAATATGTATTATACAAAAATTTAATTAGATTAATTAGCATCTTTCATTGTTTTCGTTCACATGCTTAGTGCTTTGTTTGTTTCTTAATAACAAGGTAATATGAGTATGAAATAGACTAGAGAGGACTAAGTTAATTGGGTCACTTAGAGCATTTTCTCAAATTTACTTATTGCTAAAAACTTCACATATATGACCAGTGGTCAATAGAATTATTAGGTACTATATAAACATAAAAAAAATTGTAACCTCCAAATTAGGGGGGGGGGGGGGGTCATTATATTTATCATACATTTTTATAAGTTAAACCTCTTAGTCATAGTCGATAGAGAAGGATCTTTTATTATATATAACCTTCAACTGCCGAACAATAAGTTATAGTTACATTGCTACCTCTAAAATAAGCATAATTTTACAGTATATATAAATTAAACCAATATATATGAAACCTTACGTAATCATTTGTCTTGATATATGAAGCGAAGCAGCTTGTCGATTCCAATCATTTGAGCATCTTTCATTGTTATCTTTGCATGTTATGTGATTTGTCTGTTTATTAATAATACATAAGATAATATGAGTATGTAATAGACTCAATACATATATAATGTTCAAAAATATTTGTTAAAATTTACACTTTGAAACGAAAAACAGGGGCAAGGCTCTATGGCCCTAGATCCTCCCCTGGCTACGTCTAAAGTAAACATAATTTATACGTACATATGATCGACACTTCTTGATTCCAATCATTTGAGCATCTTTAATTGTTTTCTTTGCATGTTATGTGATTTGTACTTTTATAAATTATAAATATCATAAATATGAAAATGAAATAGACTAGAGAGGAGTAAGTTTGGGTTATAAATAATAAAATAATATAATAAAAGTATGAAAATGAAATAGACTAGAGAGGAGTAAGTTTGGTTTTCACAAAGTCAATATGGCGAGTTTGTGTTAGGTTGGAAAAGAATAGGAACCCACTACTTTTCTTGAACATCAATTTATAGATTTTATAGGATAATTAAGTATATTACATTTATACTACAGTATTTATATTCTCGACCGTACACCACTTGTAAAACTAACTTGTGAAATTCTATATAGTAATATAGAGTTCTCTTTAGTTGCACATATTGTGTTCCTCTAAAGTCATTTTGAGGCAACCTAGTAAAAGGCTGAACTTAGTAAGGGACTAAGTGCCACACGAAAGGATGCGAAAATAACTACATATCAAGGGGTATCAGAGTGGATTTGAGACTTCATGAAGTTAGTAAGTCAAAGTCACGGTTGGGAGAAGGGGATGAGGCAAGGCAAGATTTGCTATAGTTGTACCTCTCTAAGAACATTGCTGAAGACAAGACTTTATAGAGGAGTAGTTCTAGAGAAGGAATTTATATATTTGTCTTAGCCTTGCCTTAAGAGCTTTCATTTGTCTATTCTTTTAGTGGCACTTATATGTTACCTTTATCTTATTTGTGTGTGTCTATGACTATTTATCGGCAACATTGTTCTGTTAGATTGAATCATCTATTCTTTTTTTTTTTTTTTTTTTTAAAGTTATATTTCAATATAACCAGAAAACTTGTTAAGTTACATCAAAACAGAAGGTAGACGGGCAACAAGCTGCGCCGCCAACCCTTTCTAAATTGCAAACCCCAACCTCCCGAACACAAACCCCTGCCCCTTTGGGGTCGAACAATTGCTGTGGATAACCCGTTGAACCCTCGTCAAGAAGTTAATGGCTTCTGGCGCTAGGGAGCCAAAAGTATCAAACGCAAAAGGGATAAAGACATGTTGGTTCTCTGCGCAAGCTTTAGCGTGCTTATCCACTTTCTTTGATTCTGCCTTTCTTGCTGCTAGTCCAGCTACAAACCCGTTTTCCCTTAAACCAACCAAAGGGGAAACCCCCGTGAGGTCTACACAAGCATGTTTCCCCCCAGCCCAGCCAAAGACGAGCAGATCCGCTGGTCGCAGAGTAGATCTCCCTTCCGTAGCGTCCGTGAGGAAATTCACAGGGGCCTCTTTCTTAGCAGAAATCCCAGCTCTTCTTAAGATGTCCCCCAAAACATCTCGCACCCAGTCATGCCGATATTTAAACCCAGGGAGCTCTTTACAGTGAACTGCGTGCTCCCCATATTTATCCATACAAGCTTTACGACATATCGGGCAGGTTTCATCTTATGGGTACATATGGATCATTAGCCGGTATTGTTCAGTATTATTAATTTGGTTTCATCTTCAGTTAGATTTATTTTTAATTTGGTTTTAGTTCGTATTGTTCAGTATTATTTAGATTCCAGGTGTAGAATTTTATGTTTCTAAGGCTGTGGGGTATAGTGGGGCTTGAGTTGGGCTTGGGTTGGGCTTGGGTTGACATGTGGAATGGGAGCCCCCCACCGCCTGGTTACGTGTCCGCGGGGTATGGCGGGGCGTGGGTTGGGTGCACCGCGTGGCAGAAAATTAAAAAAAAAAATAACAAAAAATTTATAAAAAATCACACAATATTTATAAAAAAACCTACAACTTCATTAAAATTTTAAAATTTACATAATCCTAAAAATTACATAATTTCTAAAAATTACAAAATAACAAACCTAGAGCGTTAAATAAATTTCAAAAAGGTCGATCTTGTCGAACGCCTTTCGCTCCTTGCCTCGAAACTCTATGTTCGCCACCGCCACCCGGTCCTCGTGGCTTAACTCGCCGCTCGGAACGGCTTCGTAGTAAGCCTTGAAACGCTCGAGCTTGGGCCGTAGCTCGCGCCATTTATGTTGGCACGCGTTGAGGTTGTGGCGGTCGTTACAGACGTTATGTCGGTAGGCGGCGAATGCTTCCGGCCAATATTTTGTTTGGCCCGGTGGCCGCCCCTTCATAGCGTCAACGACGCTAGTGACGAGTGTCATTTCTACTTCATGGGTCCAGGATGCCATAGCGGGTTCGTGGGATTGGGGGAACTAGTGGGTTATCTGGTGGGGGATGGGGGGACCAGTGGGTTAGCGGGTTCGAGAGAAGTGGGTAGCCGGTGGGGTTGGGTTCGTGGGATGGGGGGACCAGTGGGTTGGGGGTTACAATATATAGGGGATCTTGGGGGACCCGGGTGGCGGTTTGGTTTTCCCCAAACCGTTTGAATTTAAAATTCAAAATTTGAAAAGTCCGCTTGACGTGGCGGGGTGAGCGAATGGGAGGCAGCCAGCTAGCATGGCCATACCGCCCCACGCCCGGCTTGAAAGCCAAGCCCCAAGGGCCACGCCCCAAACCAAGCCCACCCAGGGTGGTGGCTTGGGCGTTTTCCCCCAACCCAAGCCCCATACCCCATGGCCTAACCTGCTTTTCATGTGCAAATAGCAACATCTCTACCAATAGTTGTTTCTATGGGTTATTGGATTTTATCACTCTCAACTATTGGGTATTGTCGTTGCCACTCCCAACTAAGACATTGACTCCCACCACTTGCAACTTAAATCTGGGTTGTTTCTATGGGTTATTGGATTTTATCACTCTCACCTATTGGGTATTGTCGCTGCCACTCCCAACTAAGACATTGACTCCCACCACTTGCAACTTAAATCTGGAGTGACACAACAACCCAAGTGTTAAGTTGAGAGTGGTGGGAGTCAATGTCTTATTTGTGAGTGACAGCGGTCAATACCCAATAGTTAGGAGTAATAAAATCTAATAACTCTTTTTTTATTAGGATTTTACCGGGTATGATTGTTGTTAATTGATTTCGTTTATTTCTAAAAATGGGTAGATCTAATTCAAAAAATAAGAAATTTCTTTAATTAAAACTTAGTTTCTCAAATTGAAAATCAAGTCTTTTTTTATACAGGGAGAGTGAAGTCTCTAAACGAAAGGTGGCAATCTGTTTAAATATGTGAACATTTATTTGTAATAGATAGGGGTAACATCAAATGAAAAGTTCATTTTGTCTAAGTAGGATAAGAAATAATCTTAATCATTTATTTTTCAAATCAATGGTTAAGATAAAAATGTAGGAAAAAAGAGTAGTGTAAGGGTATCTTGTCAAATCTATACAACCTAATAAAAGCCTTAATTAGGGGACACATGTCCTCCTCCTAGGGTCTCTAAATCTCATTTTCCCGCCATTTTTTCTAATCCCTTCATTTCCCTCATGTCCAACCCAACGCGGGATCCGAATGGGTGATTCGGGTCATTGTTGTTCCTTCCATATATAAAGCAAGACGTCTTCTCTCATACTCTTTGTGGATTAGGGTTTTTTTTTCATTGTTCCTCTTCGTCATATAATCCCTCATTCGCATTTTGTTTGGAGAAAACCTAGCCGCAGTCCATGGAATCAAGGTATTCATCTTCTTTTTGTATCAATCAGAACATTCTTGACCCAGATTGCACTCTGTTTCCTCTTTCAACAAATCGATCATCAAATCGGAGCTTCAACTGTTCTCCATGGGTACGTACTTCATCTGATTCACTATTGTAACCTCTATAATGATCTTATTCTTCAATTTTCAACTCAGATCAAACAATTTGTGATTAAAAATATCATCTTTTTAATTATTTATCACTGCACGAATCGGTTTCGAACAATATTGTAGGTATTTGCTGCAATCTCGGTTTATAGATACGGTTGCTCAAATGAGGTATGTGTTGTTGAACTGGGAATCTGGGATGCCATTGTTGAAGTTTTTATATATGTTTATGTGGAAGAAAGTCATCCCCTTTCTAAACTATAAAGTTATGTTCTATTTTGTGTTTTAGTTTACATTCAGGTAACTTGATGAACTGTACAATTGAAAAAGGATCAATGGTGGATATCAGGTATTGTTATTTTTTCATATTTTACTTCAAACAAATCTTTCAAATTTACTTTGCATGAACATGATTCTTTCAAATTAATTTGTTGTTCGGTGTCATCAAGGTGCTTGCATCTTTTCGTTCTTGCATAGTTCTTACAAATTAGGGTACGTTGCTTTTGCATCTTTGGGTTTAGGGTTGCGTTTCATTGGCCTTTGCATAAACATGGGTTTCAATTGTTTTATTGAAAGACTTATAAGTTAGATTTTAATTCTTTTACTTTACAAAAGATAAAAATAGGTATATTAATATCGGGAATTTGGTTTTGTTTTGATTGTATTGCTGAATGTATATGTATGTAGAAAGGCTCTGTTCAAGATTTTCAAATAACATGAGTAAGGCACCTGATCAACAAACCTACAAGAAAATTTTGGGATTTTCAGTGTAAAAAATAGGTTTTAGTACAGAAACCCTAACCTTATGTCTATGGAATGGGCTAATGTTTTGTTCAGATTTGAAGTTGTTCATAACCATTCTTTGATAAAACATTTGGGAGTTGGCGCCGATTGTAGATTTCTTACCTAGAGAGTTTGGGTTACTAGAGACAATACATTAGATGAAAACTTAAGTCATGCTCGATGGTAACTTCAAAATTAAAAATACACAAGTAACCTACGTTTGTGACTGATTCGACCCGTTTACCTTACATAACCCACACTCCACTCTTCACGTGACCCGCCCAATGCTTACGGTATGATTTATACCCATAAATTCATTTGAACCGATCATCGGCTTGGTTTCACCAAGCTATATGTAAATGTTTTTTTTATAATATTTAAGGTAAAGCACATATAGCTATATATTTCTTTTTTGTCCAGTCTAGGTATTTGACAAATTAAAAGTTTGGTAAAAATGAATATGCTAATCAAAACGTGAATTAGTTTGATTATTATATAACTTTGTGGTTGGTATAATCAAAAGTAAATGACCGGCAGCCGTTAAAAGTAACTCCAAATTTTTCTAAACAAGTCATGCGAAACCGATACTAACTTTTTCACAGTTATATTGTTTTTCCCTTTTACTTGCTTGGTTTATTTGTAACCTTTCCAATTCTTTTTTTTTTTTCATTTTTTGCTGGGTTATTATTTTTGATAACGTCAAATTCCATTAAATTCTCACGACTTCGATGTACAAAATAGTTCTAACTTTGTTTTTCCCATTGTCAGGTCGTAGTATTTCAAGGCTTGCTGGTGGTAAGACAGGGTACTCATAAGGTAATGTATTCGACTTTACTTTCATAAGATATAGTTTCATTTTAACTTTTGATCCGGCTTTACTTTTATAAGATATAGTTTCATTTTAACTTCTATCCGGTTAAATGAGTCTTAACAGTATTTTTGTTTTGCATTCGCTATAAAGACAATTGCTATTGTTAAATCACTCTTAACGATAGTTTTGGATTATTAAGCCAATTGCTAATCTGTTGTGTGCACACTTAAAAAAATATTTAATGTAAACAATTTTCCTAATGCATGATAGTTAGCAAGGCGAAAGTTCTATCCAGTTAAGTTAAGTCATCTCTGGTAATAAGTTGTAATATCTTTAAAATTACCATGGCCCACGTGTTATATAAATCTTTCATTAAAAAATAAGAATATTTTTTTCGTTCAAATGAGTGAAGAATTGACAAGTTCCTACAAGGCATGACCATGACCATGACCATGACCACTTACCTTCAAAGCAATTGTTGTTAATAAGTTTAACTATTAATGTATGGATTCAAATGATCCAAGTACAATACATTTTACATTTCACTACCCTTATCTTTCATTCATACTAAATTCAGTCTTAAATTTGTTTGATTATAGAATAGTGAGTTGAAGCACAGCCCAACCCAGCGCACAAGACTTGAAAGCCCAACTTTTAGGCGCAAATTCAGGTGATTTTTCGACTAAAATCCGGAAAAAAAAATGAGTAAACAAATCCCCTAATTATATGTTATTTTGGTTGATCCTTCCTAGGGGAACCCATCATAAGGTTAGAATTTCTTTACCAAACCACCTTTTTCTACAATTACAAAAAATCTAGCAACTATTATAGTGCACTGTGATTAATTCCATGATGTTCATATTTGAAAAAATGGCAAAACATGTTTTAGTTTATCACATTTGCACACTAAATTGTTCATTGAGTTTAATTACCTTTTTTTTTATTTCGATGTCAATCTAGAATTTGTAAATGTGATTATGAAAGGTATTTATATGATATGATTGAAGCTTTATGCATCTATTTTTACGGGGTCGGATTGTAGTTTGAGCGAAAGCATTTAAAATTTCCAACTTAATAAGCTCCATGACTAATTTCAACCTTCAATTCATATAGATGGACTAAAAGTCATCATCATAACCCACAAAACGACAGTACGCTGATATATGGTCTGTGAAATTTAAAGTGGGTTTAATTGATTAGCTATTTGCAACATCATATGTCAAATCATTCTGCTCTAAGTAGAGTTATATCAAACTTATCACACCAGCAAAATTGTCAAGTTTCATAAAGCATTCACCTTTATACACCATCACCATTTTGAGCGACATGAGTTATCCAAATGTGCAGCAAATAGACTTCATCTAGATGTAGCAGAGCCCATTATTATTTAGTTATTTTATTTTTGGTTCCAGCATATTTTTTTAAGTTCATAATTCAATCAGTTTTTCTTACATGATGCAAATTAATTTCATTTTGCCCTCCATGGTTTGCTTAGGATACTACATCATATTTGGACCAAAGGTGTTATCGGGTTAACTCATGAGCTCAACAAATCTTAATGCTTCTGACCAAAGTGGTTTATTGGTAGGTTTGCCTAATCTATAATTATCATTAAGATTTATGAGCGGGCCGGTATTATTTAGTCGGTCCTAACTCTTATGACAAAAATGTATAATACAGAAGGCTCTAGGCTCTCTGTTGCTTTATTGATTCTAAAAATAGAAAATTATTTTTAAGAATGAATAACCTTTCTTATTTAATTTTCTATTATTTAGTCAGTCCTAACTCCTATGACAAAAATAACCTTTCGTTATTTTTACGACAACTATCTGAATAACGAAATGATTAAGAATGAATCACCATTTGTAGGTGACTATTGAAGAAGCCAGTATGTATGATTTAAAAATTGAGTAAAGATCAAACACAGATTTAAGTGTTTCCAAGCTGAATTATGTGTCATTTTGTTTGCAGAAATGTCCTTCTTGAAGACCCAATTTTTGGGTGACATAAACACTTAGGTTGCATTCCAACTTATGGACGACAAGTTTTCATTTTCAGGTCTGAAGTAAACACACACCTTATAACTTTATAAAATATTTACACGATGAAACCCTTTCTTTATACACTTAATCAATTTGGGAAAATGACAGAATTAGTCAGCCATACCGCTTCCAGACAGTTATCACAAATGTTTTTTGCAGTACTCTTCTTTCACGGTTCTGAATATCTTTTAGCTATCATATTTCACGGGAAATCCAACGTGACCCTTAAATCTCTGTTGATCAGCCAACAATACATCTTGGCAATGATCCTATCCATTCTTGAATATTTACTCGAGCTTTACTTTTTCCCGGAGTTAAAAGAGCACCGGTGGATAAGCAATTTCGGACTTTTAATGGTTGTCGTTGGGGAAGTAATAAGAAAGCTTGCTATTATAACAGCCGGACGCGCTTTTACTCATCTTATTTAAAGATATCATGAGGAACATTATAAATTAGTCACTCATGGAGTTTATAGTATTGTTCGTCATACTGGGTACACGGGTTTCTTGATTTGGCCAGTTGGTACTCAAGTTATGTTGTGTAACCCTGTTTCAACTGTTGCGTTTACGTAGTTGTTTGGAACTTTTTTCATAGAAGAATACCGTATGAAAGTACTTCTTGAGGCAGTTTTTTGGGGAATATGAGGAGTTTGCTAAAAGGGTTCCCTCTGGGATCCCATTCGTGAAGTGATAAAAGCTAAAATATATTCACCTGTGCTTTGATTAATTTGTTGCAAGCTTAATGCGCTAACCTTTCTACCATGGCTGCTTGAAGCTACGGATATGCTTGAATCATCAAGCACAATACATAATACATAATACCTGATAAATAAGTTTGTAGCTATTGGATGTAGTATATAATATTGGTGTATTTGATCTTTATAGGCAATTAAGCATGTCTATTTTAGTCACTTTTGTTTTTTTTCCTGTTACACATGCTTTTATTAAGTTTTCATTAAACATGATTTTATCTTGCAATTCTAGCTTTCTTTTTCTCTGCTGCTTTTTTCATATTAGTTTGCTGGATTTAAATAGCTATACATAAAATATTCATTTGTGTGCTTAATCTATCTTTTAATCATTTAGAAAACATGAGTCGCTTCTTTTGTCTCCATTCTAGAGATTATCATTGACTTTGAATGAGCTACCAACATGTTTTTAATATTGTTTAGTGATGTAGTTTAACACGAAATTGCATAAAATGTGTAACAGTAAGGATGAGCATTTGGTACCGGTATCGAACTGATACTGTATCGGTACCGAACCGTATCGGGTATATTTGGTACCGATATCAATTATTCCGTTTTTTGGTACCGATACGGTACCATTATTTATGGATAACACACCGCCTGGTACCGAACCGGTATATTCGCCTAAATTAATTATTGACTTAGGTGGTTTAGATGAGTTTTCTGAAAGAAAAAAAAATCAAAGTTGTTGACGGAAATAATTGGGTTAAGAATCTTCGTAGAGAGAATATTGATGATCAAACAAGGTACCGTATCGATTACTCATATTACTTTTATTTTACTTTTTAAAGCATTTTTCAATATGTTACTAATATAATTTTCTGTATAAAATTTGTTTACAATAGATACAATATTGTTGGATGGCATGATATGTATAAAATTTGTTTACAATAGATACAATATTGTTGGATGGCATGATATGATTCAAGTCGAACATATTTCGTTAGGTGATGATTATTTTTTCAGTTGGTCAAAAACGAATTCGAGGTTATTGGTTACGAACCTCTAGCAAGAAAAAGTATTAGAGTAATAGACTTTCATTTTATATTTCAAACCACAAAAACATATTCAGTCATTTACTTATCTTTTCGGTTATTTTATATTTTTATAGTACGTTGGTTCGTTGTATTTTCATCGTAAACTCTATATTTCCATAATAATTTCACGCGTACAATTTCTTTATGATCAGTATAAACGTAATTTTTTTTCAAACAATAAAAAACATATCATTTCTCAACACCGCGAAGTTCGCGGGTATTATCACTAGTCTTATTTATTAGCTTTCTCTCTCCACATGCATATTTCACCCTTATTTTTTAAACGTTCATAACTTTTTTATACGACATTATATTTTCATAAAAATTTCACCATAAAATCGAGCGTTTTTTATCTTTAATTTGAGTATTATATTAATATATAAAATATGACAACTAAAAAAACCTACAAAAATGTGTTGTATTTCTATGTTGTATAGCATTTTTTGTGCTGAACTTTTGTACTATATTTTTATGCTAAATTTTTTATGCTTAATTTTTTTCTCAATTTTTTGTGCTGGATTTTTTGTACTATATTTTTTTGTGCAGAATATTTTCGTGCTATATTTTTTTTACTAGATTTTTTGTGCTATATTTTTTTTGTACTGCATTTTTTTTGCTATATTTTTTTGTACTGAATTTTTTGTGCTATATTTTTTTTATACTGAATTTTTTGTGCTAAATTTTTTGTACTGGATTTTTTTGCTGTATTTTTTAGAAAACAAAAGGGGTGTCACATGTCATTTTCACACTCCTATTTATAAGAACCAAAATGTCATTCTTTCCTACTTATATGAAGTGTCACATGACATCATCACAATCCTTCTTAGAGGGTGTTTGGGGTTGAGTTTTGAAGGAGATTTTTAGATTATTGAGTTTTGAAATCGTAAATAATCAGTTTTAAGTGTTTGGGTAAAAAAAATTAAAAAATTGATTATTTGCATTTAGAAAGTTACAAAACGCAGTTTTCCAAAAGCAGCTCCCCTCATACTACAACAAAACGTAGTTTTCCAAAAATTGATTATTTGCTTTTAGAAAAGGATTTTCACTTGTTTATTTTTTTAAATATATAATTGCCAAACACTCAAATAGTTGATTATCTGATTATTGTGATATCAAGCAACATAATCAAATCCAAACACTATCTTTCAACATCACGTTTTGTTACAGTTAATTATCTGATTCTGATTATTCAATACGCATAATCTATTTTCAAAACTCAACTCCAAACAACCTCTTATACTACTTAGGCAAAATCTATTTTTTAATGGATCCTTCACCTAGATGAATATTCACATTTCACATATGTAATTTGTTAGGCAGTTGTAAGTTGTAAATCACATGCATTTAAAGTCAATGATGTTCATCTTTTCTTGCGAGTTGCGACAAGGGCATGCATAACACGATGAATTCAAAAAGGCAGGAACCTTTTCAACCCATCAAATTGAAGATATTGTCATTATTGTGACCTAACGATATTTATTTGTTAGTTTTGTATAGGAATTTGAAATTGAGGAACGAGTTGATGTTGACTTGGATGATGGATATACAATATTTAGTCGCTATTCTAACTTTGAAAATGAAAAATTAAGGAACTGTTTTAGAAATACACTTTATCATAACTAACATTTTTTTAAACTTTTGTAATCGGATTTGTAACTCTACATTCACTTTTTCTTTAGAAATTTTAAATCTGTAATATCAAACACCAGATACACAATTTACACATTGTATCATGAACTTCTAAACCCGAGGTCTTAAAACACCGGTTTTTATATGGTCGTGACATGCATCAAAACATGTGATACAGTATGAATCCGGGATTTGAAACTAGTAATTCAAAATTTCAAGGAAAAATGAATCTGGGTTGCTAAACATGGTTTCAATAGTGTTATAACAAAATAAAAAATAATAAATAAATAAATAAATTAAAGAACATTTTTTAAAGAAGTTCAATGATGTGAGATCCTTGGTATGATCCTTGAGATAGAAGAAAGTGTTCAGATTGCTAAGGAAAGTTTTTGATGCTTTGAAGATTGCATTATGGATTTGGCATGCGTATACGTTTGCCTTTTGAAGAGTGAAAAGAAAGTGAACTTTGTATGGTTATTTGATAGATAATTGAATAAGGGGATGTTTGGCAAATTTATGCTAAGGGATTAAGAGGCATGACTGATTAAAAGGTAGTCTTTGAATTGGTTAACATGTTTTAAAAACTTACCCATTAAGAGGCTTCATGAACGGTGAATCATTAAGAAATGTCTTTTGAGTGAACCAAACACACTCTACCTCTGACCAATTTTAATGGAACATCAAGAGGCTACCAAACAACGCCCTAACTCTTAAAAGCATAGGTTGAATTGGGAAAAAATATACAGGTTAAAATAGGTTATCTTAAATTCATAAACGGATCAATTTAGGTCTACTCAAATTAGTGAACGAGCTACTATTATATAACCTGTTAACTTATAAATGGTCCAAATTAGTTAGCACCACACATGGCCATTCTTTTTGTCTCCGGCTACTCGTTGTTGTAGCCACCAACACGCCTACCTAGCGTCTTCGCCACCACCACTCCACCACCTGACCCATCATTGGGACCACCGCCACTTCGCCATTGACGCACCAATTGCCACAACTCCACCGCCGTGCCCACCACCTACCGCCATCCACCACCCACCAACTTCATTTTGCCCAAAACCTATTCGGACCTAAATCAAACTGATACTTTATTAATGACGACTCGTTTTAACCCAAATTCATTTTACTTAGAAACCGTTTTGACTTGTCACGAGAACCCGCCCAACCCGTTCAATTTGTCAGGCTTTAATTAATTCTAAGGATTCCTAAAACTCATGTGGGACAAGGATGAAGTATACATCAGTCACAATGTGTTGTGTCTTTATCAACACGTTATAGCGTCGTTAAAGAGTTGCATAATGTATGGTGGATGAAGAGTGACACCAATGAGAAATTGAAGTTACACGTGGTTTATATAAACTTGAAAGAAACAATTCGTTAAATCATTTACATGGATATATACAAATGTCGGCATGAAGAGTGTTATAGTTTTTTTCTTAAAAAAGGAATGATGATTTTAATAATCCAAATTATTAGCCGTTGGCCGACAACGGTTCTAACTTCAAAAAATAACTAGTGGTGCTTTCACCTTTTCATATATTGTAAACTAATGTACCTTTACTAACAGAACCTTAATTTCTTTTTGTCCTCTTATCATTTTCGGTTTAGTAATGGTCCGTTGGTTTACAATATAAGAAAATGTGGGACTGCCACTGGTTATTTTTTAAGTTGGCACCATTGTCAGCCAACGGCTAATAATTATGATTATTAAAATCAATTATTCCAAAAAAAAAAAAAAACAAATAACTTTCGATTTCACCCTTATATGAACAATATCGATATCATACCGGTGCCACGAAGAACGGAATTAATTCTGACCAAATAATATTTGTACCCGTATTCGTTTTTATGTCATTAGATCGTTGCAAAACACGTGTTGATATTCTTTTGGACATATAACGACTTTAACTATACGAGTGTCAGTGTCGTACCAGTAATGTGACGAACGCACCGACCACCCCTAGCAACATCAGTTTTAGGATTATCAGAACCTGATATTTGTTTTTATAGTTATTAAAGAGATATGAAAATAGGTAGAGGATCCTGTAAAAAGTGGGTCTTTTGTAAGAAGTGTAAGAAATAATCTTGGAATGACAAGTGTCCCTCCTCTTAATTAATTCAAAAGGGTAGATTAGTAATTGTATTTTTTTGTCATTTAATTGATTTACAATATAACTGAAAAAAAAAACTGACGATGAGAATGTTTAGGGATTGATCACAATTCACGTCATCTTGTTAACCTTCCGTCATCGTCTTCTCCGAACTCCGATTCAGATCATCTTCTCCGATTTGAACAAAATATATTTAGGGAGTCCAGTGATGCAGGTTAATGTATATCATAGTGTTTTATTCTGGTGTTCTATTAAGTTGTATGGTGTTATATTCATAGAAGGTTGCTGGGGATTCCAGATAAAACACCATGACTTGAATCATGGCGTGGTGTTTTATCTGGTGACATTGTTCATGGCATAGTGTTTTAAACATCTGGAGACAAAACACCACGCCATGAACAATGTCTCCAGATAAAACACCACGGCATGAATAATGTCTCCAGATAAAACACCACACCATGAACAATGTCTCCAGATAAAACACCACGCTATGAACAATGTCTTCAGATAAAACACCACGCCATGAATAATATCTCCTGATAAAACACCATGACTTGAATCATAGATGTTTAAAACACCACACTATGAACAAGGTCTCCTGATAAAACACCATGACTTGAATCTGGGAATGTTCTGTATTTATAAAACACTACGCCATGAACAATGTCTCCAGATAAAACACCACGCCATCAACAATGTCTCCAGATAAAACACCATGACTTGAATCTGCGATTACGTTTTAAAAATCTGGGAATGTTTTAAATTATGAAGAAATTCGCTGATTTTTTTTTGGAGATTGATGGCGGTTACATATAATTCGCTGATCTTTAGGAGTTTGATGGGTGGTTTTGAAACGGTTACCATATTTGAAATGTTGGAAAAGTCACTATTGCCCTTCAATTTTACAAAAGCCCCTTCTAATTAAAACACAATTTACACTTTAATACCCTATTGATCTCAACCATTAGATCAAAGATCCAATGGCTTAAAACACTTCTTACACTTCTTACACTTTGGACACTTTTTACCATATCCCTACCCTATGAAAATATATGCAATTTTCTATCTTAAAGTGTTTATACAATCCTTATTGCTCTCCATATTTTGTAAATATTTCTTGTATATTTCATTTATATCTCCTTGATAATAGTTTTCAATCACGTGTGAATGTTTTTTTTGCATATCATAATTTTATTTCTTAAGTTTTTCTCTTTCGATTGGTATAATGAATGTCAGTATCGCACTAACTTATTATTAACTTGCCTATTTTTTCATAATTAAAATAACAAAAGTCCGATCATCCGGCTAAGCGCAATGGCAAAAGGTCACCCACGTCCGCGAACGCAGACAATGTTGGTGACCCGGCTCGCCACCATTCCAAAGGAAACCCACCATCCGAATACCTATTGTGATAAGACCCGTCAAATTTGGTAAATTCGATGTAACACCCTGTTTCTTCGTACCTTCCGTTATTAGAAAGCGTTGTTTGTATTTCTATTTTTGTAAATCTTGTATTCTTGTAATCGTCTTTTTATTGTAATCGTTGTAAAATTCGAGACTTGGATCATAAATAAAATTCGTATTTCTTTAATTCATGTTCTACATACTTCATACATGTTCATACGTTTGGAATAATCATACATGTGATACTTTATTCGTAATTCATGCGAAACGTGTTAAACTCACAAAAACTTGACATACGTGCTCAATTCATGCGAATACGATACTTATCCTCAACATCCATACTTATTCATACTTGTTTTATATTTATTTTTATGCTTTAATTACATTACATACCCCTACACCTTGTCTTTCATACTTAAAACACCATAAAACATCTTAAAACATGACTATATGAAAGTACAAGGGCCAAAATTGTACAAATAACAAACAAAATACCTAGCCACATTGGCTCATGGGCCGCGACCCCCCCCCCATCTGGTTCCCACCCCGCCAGAGACCCGGAGCGGCAGAAAAGGTGACCAACTTCGTTTATTAGGCGAATTTGTGCTAGTTTGCTTGTGTTTCTTCCATTAAATGACCCAACTACTTAACCTAATCACTCCCTATAAAACCCAACCCATTCCCACACATTTTCCACTTTGCAAACACCTCACTTTCACTCTCAAACACTCTAAATTCAGCTGAGAAATCAGTATCAAGGCAGATTCGTGACAAGTTGCAAAAGTGAGCATAACTTCACTTATCTTCCATATTTTTCATTTCTTCTTACTTCTTAGCACTTGGAACAACCTTAGGTATGTTTCCACAGGTTTTCCATGGAAAACCAAGGATGGAACATCACCATAATAAGGTTAAAAGTGCAAGAAACTTTCTGTTTTGTACAAACACTTTGTTAAACATACATAAACTTGTGATTTCTTCCTACATTCCTATGTCCTTATGCCACTAATCAAGACTATGATTATGTGTGCTTAAAAACAAGGTTGTAACATACAAATCCAGAGGTTTTAATCCTCAAAACTTTCTGTTTTAAAAGGGTTTTGACCCACAAGTGATGAACAAGTCTTGAACTTGTGTATATGTGATTATTTGGATAGCTTGGGCTATCCTACTCACAATCCACACATCACTTGATGTTTTATTCGTAGCTAGTATATTTCATTTCCGTAATAATCCATTCATGACCATCCTTGTTGTCTTATGACGACTTGTGCATTGGTGAAAATACAAAAGAGGTCTTAAATGGAAGGTTTATCCTCCTACCTCATGCATGACTTCTATGATAATTCTTATTATATTGTTGGACCAAACCTATAATGAATACTAAATAAAATATATAATATCCATAGTAACCGAACCCTTGAAGATAATCTAATGGTTATTCATCAAGTTACTAAGTTACATCACCTAAGTGCTTAGTTCCTCGTTACGATTCTAATAGGCATTAAACCTATGAAATCATTCTAACCCCTATGGGTTTTCATAGTGTCAAAGAACGAGTGCTAAGTCTATGTGATTAGTTTCTTGTATATTTACTTTGTTATACTTTTTCCGAATATAATCACTCCTTGAACTCTAATCCGAATACATTCAACCTCCAAACCTCATACACTCGTCAACATTTGGATAATCAGGAGACTTAGCAATTCTGTGAGTCCACTTGACCCGTTTTACTTTTAAAAACACTTTGGGTTGTAACATGTTCATATACAAACTTCACATTCACACATTTAAACATGCTTTATAATCTCAATCCTATATACATGCTACTTATTTACTTAGGTTAATGCTAGATTATACATGCTTTATGTCATTAACTTTGCTAAGCCCCAACTTAACATATATAGCGCTATAGGAGTAGCACGCCGTCCTTCGGGGTCTTGTTAAGTCTTTATTCATTCTAAATGGTCTCTTCACTTTTGTGGCGAGGGACACTTGGGTTTGACATATTGCGATGAATGCTAGTTACCTTGTTTACAAAGTGGATTCGAGAAAATACTTTTATACTTATGCTATATTTATACAAACCTTGTGTACTAGTCAATGCTTTCGCATTGACACTTTATTTTAAACATGTTACATGTTAAACTATGATGTTGATGATGCATGGAACAAAGTAGGATGCCTAGATACTCATTCTAAATTTTGTATACTTATTGTAGTGTAACTCTTTCATTTGTTGTTGTTGTAATTGTATTTTCCTTTCTGTGTTGTAATTGAATTCTTATAGTAATAAAATGAAATTCATTATTTAAATACTTATCACAAATTCTAGTGTTATGTGTAATGAGCAATCTATTTCGTCTCACTCCGACGATTCCGCCATTGGTTGGGGTGTGACATTCGAGTCGTTACAAACCTGCAGATAAAAAAAAAACACAAAAACTAAGACAATATATGAATCAAAACCTCACAAACAGATCATCAACACGATGATCTGTATTACTCTCACAAGGATTTAACAGACCCTAAAAGATCAAAACAACAACAAGATCAACAAAGCCCTAAATCAGGTTTCGATGTGAAACCCTAAGAGAGAGAACAAGGTGTGTGTGTGTGTGTGTGAATATGATCTAAATGAATCACACACAACACAAATATCTTATATAGAGAGAACCCGGACCCACACACACAAAATAACCCTGATGGGCCTTAACTCTTATCTGCAATACAGCCCAACAAGCTATTCTTCATAAGCCCAACTAATTCCCATCAAAGCTTTACCATATCGAGCTTCTTTAGCCCAATTACTTTAGCCTTATTCACTAGCCCATGAGCCTATCTACACCTAGAGAAGAGCTTGCCACAATGTGAACCCAATCCATGGATGCGTTGGGCTGGCCACCATCCCTAGGCCCACATGCAAAGAGAAAATACAAAAAACAAGTAAATTGTACAGAAATTTTTTTTATAGCTTTGGTTTTTAACTATTAAATTGCAAATATGTTATACTCCCCCCTACACATACACAATTCAATAACTAAAACATCATACAAATTCGGTTTCTCAGACAACTAAACACGTTGTGTTATTAACAACCCTTTTGTGAAAACATTTGCAAATTGATTTTGGGTCTTAACACCAATAGTTTGTATGATACCATTCAATATTTTTTCTCTCAAGAAAAACAAGTCTAGCTCAAAGTGCTTAGTTCTTTCATGAAATATACAGGAGTTTCAGCTATGATAACAACAACAGTATTATCACAACATAAAAGAATAGGCGATAATATTTTAACTTGTAATTCACTAAGTACATTCAAAAGCCACATAACTTCAGAAGTAGCAACACACATTACCCTGTACTCAGCTTCGGCTGAGGATCTAGAAATTGTACTTTGTTTCTTGCTTTTCCAAGAAATTATAGAATTTCCCAGATATACAAAAGCGTGTAGCAGACTTCCTTATGACAAGAAAGTTTCCCCGATCTGAGTCTGTAGATGCTTTTAATTAAAAATATTCAACTTTACTTATTAACACTCTTTTTCCAAAAGCTTGTTTGACATATCTAAGCAATCTTAAAGCAACTTTTAAATGACCAGATGTAGGTTTATGCGTATATTGACTTAGAAAATGCACAGGGTATGCAATATCTGGTCTGGTACGAGTCAAATAGATTAGTATCTCTATTAGCTTTTGATAACCATTGATTTTAACCAAACAATCCTTATTTTCACTACCTAACAATGTGACAACATGATGTTGCTCTATAGGACTACTAACCGATTTGCAAGCTGTCATGCCATACTCTACTAGTAATTCTAAATTGTATTTTCTTTGTGACATGCACAACCCTTCATCACATTTGACAACTTCTATGCCTAGAAAATATTTCAAAACTCCGAGGTCTTTTATTAAAAACTTGGGTTTTAAGTAATCTTTTATATTATTAATCTCACTAACAACTATATAATCCACATAGACAAGTAACACAACAAATATATCATCACATGTTTTAACAAATAACGAGTAATCACATTTACTTTGAATAAATCCAAACTCCTTCAACGCAGATACAAGTTTCTCATTCCATATTCTTGAGGTTGTTTAAGCCCATAAAGTGATTTTATCAATTTACACACCTTGGTCTCATTTTCTAAGTAATGTCATATAAACATCCTCATACAAGTCACCATTTAAAAAGAATTATTAATGTCAAGTTGATAAAGAGACCAATCATGTTGGACAACTAAGGCTAAACACATCTAACAGTTACAAGTTTGATCATAGGTGCAAAAGTTTCATCAAAGTCAACACCTTCCTGTTGACTATACCCTTTTGCAACCAACCTAGCTTTAAACCTATCTATTTCACCACTAGACTTATACTCCCTCCGTCCCATTAAATGTGTCTTATTTTGAATTTTCAAAGTCTCTATTTATAAACTTTGACTTTAATTATATATTTTTTGTGTTATATAAAACTTGATGAAAATTAACCTGATAAAAATACTTGTAAAACACACTCAAATCATATAACTTTCATCAAGTATTATCTAACACAAATAAAATTATATAAAGTCAAAGTTCATAAATAAAGACTTTGAAAATTCAAAATAAGACACTTTTAATGGGACGGAGGGAGTACTTAATTTTGTATACCATTTACATCCAACAAGACTTCTTCCTTTTGGAAGATCAACAGGATCCCAAGTATTATTTCTATGCAATGTTTCAATCTCATTATTTATTACTTCAATCCACCTAGGATCTTTAACAGCATGTTTTTAATGCTTCGGTTCTACAGTATTATTGAGATAGTAGTAAAACAAAAATTTTCAACTGAAAGTCTAAAATAGTTAACCACTTTTTTCCATCCTATACTTAACTTTTCCTTCCATAATGAAATCTTCTAATTTCCTAGGTATAGAAGGATTTCTAGAAGATCTCCTAAGAACTATATCAGGTTCATTTGTAACAAGCATTCCCTTAGAATTGATAAGATTCACATTACTACTACTCGCACCTTCAACCCTATTAGGTTCAGTTTCAATACTGTATGGTTCCTGACTATTAGTCCTACCTACAACAATATTTTCCTGATTACCTCATTGTTGAAACCCATGAGAGGTAGATTCTTGGTCTACCCTTCCTTCATCATTGGGATTTGCAGTGTCTAAACTACGTCTGGTTTCTACACTTTCATACAAATAAAAAAAGTTTATGGTATTTAGATTCTCATTACAAACTATTTCAAAAATGTTAGAAACTTCTTTTCTTTGCACGAAAACACAGTTTCAAAAAGCTTGACATCTCTAAAGTTAAAAAAAACACATTTTACTCTCTAAACTAAACAACTTGTATCCTTTTTTCTCATTTGAATATCCAGTGAATACACGTTTTTCTGACATACTATTAAATTTGTCAGATTCATTTAAATTTGTACTAAAGTAAAGACAACCAAACACGTTTAGGTGATCTAAGAAAGACTTAAAACCATATAACAGTTCATAGGGAGTTCTACCTTGCAGCATAGAAGAAGGAGTCTTATTAGTTAAGTAGGAAGCAGTTAGAACACACCCAAACCACATATTAAGAGATAATTTACTTTGAAATAAAAGAGCCCTAGCAACATTAAGAAGATGCCTATGTTTCCTCTCAACAAATCCATTTTGTAGAGGAGTATACACACAAGTTGTTTGATGAATAATCCCTTAAGTCTTACAAAATTCAGTCATTTATTTATTTACAAATTTAGTCCCATTATCACTTCTAAATATATTTTAGTTTTTTTAAAAATATTTTGAACTATGCTTGTATATTCAACAATGTTAGAAAATACCTCAGTTTTATGTTTCATTAAACAACCCCATACTGCTTTAGTATAATCATCTAATATAGTTAGAAAATATTTGAACCCTTCTCTACTTTGAATCTAGAGTAAACTGCCATTTTGGTCCCTGTGGTTTGGGCAGTTTTGCCATTTTAGTCCAAATCTCAAACTTTTTAAATCTGGGTCCCTGTGGTTTGCATTTTGTTGCCATTTTAGTCCAAAAAACGAAATCAGGTAGAGTCCCCAAATTAAACCCTGATTTTTGTCCTTTTCCCCAGGGGTATTTTAGTCGTTATAGTTTTATTATAACTCATTATTAATTAAAAACAAAAAAAAAACTAAATAAATCAGTTGTCATCTTCCCTAAATGAACCCAAACCCTAATTCCACAAATGCAGAGATCTCCACCACCGCCACCTCGTCCTCCCTTCTCACCATTGCCACCACTACCTCCTCACCACAGCCGCTACCACCACCTCCTTCTCACCACAACGTCACCGTCACCGTCACCGTCACTCTCTCTCTTCCGATCACTCTCTCTCTTCCAAAACCCACAACCAAGATCCATCTTCCAAAACATCCCACCGCTTCCGCCGCCACTTCTCCGACGCCATACCACCCCCTTGCCCCCGCCATTCTCACACAACAGCAAGAGTGAGGAAGATCGACCGAAGAGAAATAAGGAGACCGGAGAAGACAGCGGACGACGGTAGTGCCGCTGCTCACGGCGGCGATGGGATTTTCAGTGGAGTTCGGGTAAACCCTTCTTTCCCTCGTTCTTCTTAGATCTGATTGAACCAGGTTTCTTTTTCCGACACTTTTGGGTGTGGTTTCAGGAGTCAAGATGTTGAAGCTCGGAACATGAAATTGGGTTGCTGGTGTTTGCTTGGGAGGTTGAAGATGATGATGTAATTTGGGAACTGATAGGGGTATTTATATTTGGGGGATTTTTTAATTAAGAAATTGGTTTAATGAAAATTAAATGGACAAAACTACCCCTGCAGATAAAGAGAAAAAAGGGATGTGGGAACAGTAAAAAATGAGAGTTTTTGAGTTTAGGACTAAAATGGCAACAAACTACAAACCACAGGGACCCAGATCTAAAAAAGTTTGAGATTTGGACTAAAATGGCAAAATTGCCCAAATCACAAGGACCAAAATGGCAGTTTACTCTTGAATCTAATAAGGACCCCATACATCAAGATGTATAATGTCCCCTCACCTAGTAGTTTTATGATCACTAAGAGGAAATGATTCTCTATGTTCTTTGGCCTTGTGACACACATCACAAGGACCATGAACTAGGACATTTTTTAATTTTCAAAGAATCTTTTAATAATTCTAGGACATGGCCAGAAGGATATCCTAGCCTAGCATGCCAAAGATTTAAAGTTTCCAAACTATTAAAACACACATGATTAACACTACATACGCCGCCATAGATATACAGATCATCAAGTTGTTTACCAGTCATTAGGACTTTCTTTGTTAACATGTCCTAAATTTAAAATTGATTCTCATCAAAACTCACATATAATTTATTGTCGCTTACAAGTTTGTAAACAAATATGAGATCCACATAATTGGTACAACAAACATATCATGTAAAACAATTTTGCTGACAGTTTTAAAGTATCAATTTTAGTGACAAAATTACTTCCATTTGGATGTTTGACTTGAATTTAAAACTCAGAAGCATCTATAAATTTTGTTAAGCCGGTTTTAGACAATATCGTATGCTGATTAGCACCTAAATCTATTATCCATCTTGACCCCTTACAAGACCCAATACTATTAGCAAAACAAAAAACATTTTTGTTGAACACATTAGCACAAAATGGTATAGACACACTGTAACAATCATCTATAATTCTACTCTAAATTTAATCGAAAATGCAAGGTTTTATATAGAAAGTACACTACTTCTTAATAACAACCATTCAAAGTTTCAAGTAACCAACTACTAGCCATCTACAAACTAGTTTAGATATTCATGTCATGATTAGTAAATTTGTTTACATCAAAAACATTGTTTGAACATAGATTAAATTATCGCGGAAGCTTGCAAAGTTGTGTTCGGTTCTTCAAAACATGCTTGATCGCCATCCGGAGAGTCCCCTTAGTCACCTAAGGTCAAAACCACTTAAATTGTTAGTTTTGACAATTATATAGGGTGTATAAACAAGTTTCTGCATCAAAATATGAAAAATAAAATAAAATCTGAACTCAACTCCGTCGCGTGTCGCGACAGTCCCTCGCGTGGCGCGACGGTCCTCGCGTGTCGCGCCAGACCCTAGTGGTCCTGTCGCGTGGCGCAGGGGGAACGGTTTTCCAGCAGATGCAGGATAATGACCTGCATTTCCTGCCAGCTCCGGATTTTACCAATTGCAACTTCAAATGGTCATAACTTTTAATCCGTAGGTTGTTTTAGGTGATTCTTTTTCCTACACGACTGTAACTTAATTACTGACGCGTCTATAATGATTTTCATACCGAAAATTTGGTTTACGGACCGAATGACTATAAATCACTATGCATTTATTCGACCGATTCAAGTTACACTTATTTTACTACCTTTTTAATAGTAAACATAAGGCGCTTTTTACCAAACTTCTGGGGCTTATTATCATCGGCATTTCATTACCAATCTTATGGCGTCGTGCTCGTATGATTGTAACCGCCTATTCTAACTATTAAATAACTCTAACGCTACTTTACACCATTATTCAACCCGTTTGGCTCATCTACGGAATCCCCCATTATGATGACTACCAAACGACTTCTAACCAATTCTTAACCTATCATTTCAAATAACGAACATTGTCGCTTCAATCAACACAACCTTTATTCTACAACGCAACTATACATATGCTAGTTATCAAAATTACTCAATGTAACGAATCAAGTTACATACCTTTAGAGCACGCCCTTCAAACGCAACTCGCCACCAGCTTGTCCACTCGACGCTCCGGTATCTTTTCCTTTAGAGTTCAATCATGACACGTTTAGAACTCTTTTTCAATCATATATCGCATAATTCATTCAAAACATCACAATTATGCGTTTTAACTTTAAATTTCAGTTTCGAGCCTTCTTTGAGGCATTTCTACAAACACTTAAAGGGCATGACTTTCATATCTTTTATATACAAGTTCATGGCTTGTCACTTAGCCTCAATTAACATTAATTGTAGGATCGTGAGACGATCAAAACGAGTCTATCAGAAGAGTTCTCGGTCTAATCAGAGGCGGAATTCATTGATTAGACTTTGTAACAGCTTGATTCACTTTTAATTGTCTTGTTTTATTGATATAACACGGTTATAGATCAGAAGACACGTCGGCAGCACTTTGGTACCGGAATCACGAACGTTACAAATGAATCAGCAACATGGGTATTTATAGGAGTGTGATTTCGCACGAAATGACACTGAGCCTATTTCGTGCGAAATAGCTCAAACACACTCAAAACCTATTTTTCTCGTACTCCGTGCCCTGATCTAACATTTCTATTACAAGACTCGATACAAGACGAAGTCAACAGACGTATGCACCAACAAACTCCCCCTCGGATGTTGACGAAGTCTTCAGTGTCGAGTCTTCACAGTCTTCAGCCTTGATCAGTCTTCGGGCTCTTTGATTGTATCTAACAGCGTAAGTATCCTCAATCTCTGTCTCTTCTCTTTAGCTTCTCTTGATCAGATCTCTTGATTTCTTAAGTTCATCAGCATCAGCAACTAGTGTGAACCTCAGAAATTGAATCTGGCTCTTATATCTTCAGACTCTCTTTACTAGCAGACTCCCCTTTAAGTTGTGCTGGGATCGTAGTCTGATTTTCACAGGTTCTTGGATCGAAACCTAGCTCTCACTCTGCTTAGGATTCAAAACCTGGCAAACCTGCACATCCTCTACCCAAAACATAAGTTTCACAATAGATAAGATATAACAAATTTATAATCCTCGTTAACCACTAGTAATCAGAACCTTTCAATTTGGTTTCAAATTAAAACCTCTGATGACCACATGTAGACAAAACATCATTTTCAAACAAAAACTCTTCCCAAAACTGTTCGTCATGTTTAGCACTCGGAATTTTGAAAATCAGCTTTTCATCATCAGTTGTCGAAAATCTTTTTGTCAGTATACTGATCCACTTTAATTTTTCACACAAAGTTCAATTGTTCCGAGATGCGAGATTAATATTTTAAGCACCTTATTCGCGTGTCCCACCTCAGAATATACTCTCATATCCAGATCCCAATATTCAGTCTTATAGGTGAATATACCTAGATGATATCTGTAAAGGGTAAATGCGAGGCCATGAGAGCTCGGGTTAGAACTTCCGTTCGTACAGAGAGATGATGGCTCGACTTTTGATGGTTCCCTTTAGAGAATCTTTTCTTCAACAACATATGATTAGTATTTTGCAATGTTTCATCATTTTTATGCTGAGGGTGGTTCTTTTATTTCAAGCAAGCGAAAAGTATTATACGGGGACTTGGCCATTGCTTCCGCAAAATCAGAAGTCCCGGGATAATACTCCAGATATCACTAAACATAAAGACCTAGTATCTCAGAAAGAGGGATCTTTCAAACAAGATTTCGGGGGTTACCTATATATCCGAGAGATGTTCCCCATGAAATATGTAAGTATTTGTATTTAGGTTTATATCTCAAAAACAATCTACTGAATGTATAAAAACCTACTGGCACATCGACAATGAGATCGTTTATCACATTTGACTTTACACTTTTTTAGCGTGCTGTGATAGTCCACCGATGTACTATCATTTCTTCTTTTCTCAACAAAACTCATTTTTGATTTTATCATGTTTTTGACTTTTTCAAATTTTCTAATGTTTCTGGATTTTCTAAAATTTCTTACTCCCCCTATAATTCAAAAACATCTAACGAAAATTTGAAAACAAACTATACAAGTAACGTGACAACTGTTTCGAATTGCTTCAATTCGCCATCCACTTGGCTTAAACAATCAGAACTCCCCCCTTCAACAAACTATTTTCTCATTAAGATTTCAAAACACTTAAGCTTGTTTTAATCAAAATGGTTTTTCCGAAAAAATAAGTTTCGTTGAATTTACCACTTGTAAAATTGGGGTTCAATTCATCACATTGTTTTCTCAATCACTTTGAATGAAGATTAAATCAAGTTCAACTTAATGACCCTGATAACCTCTTGCAGATGAAAACCTCTTTTTACCACTTGTAAGATGGCAATTTTCAAGAATGAAAACACCATATGTAAGTCGAAATTTCACAGATGTGAATTTCTCAAGAAATGTGTCGATTCCTGCTCCACGATTACCAACTTGGGACCTCCGGCAAGTTAGGAATTTACGTTGTGAATGCTGTCACCCAAGCCTGACCAGCATTGGGTGATTTTGACTCACATCTATCCCACCATCTTTTGGATTTGTAAAAATCTTTCACACTCTTTACCTTACCATCAACCATCTTCTCAAAGATATGTTTAACATTTCCATTAAAAGCTTTTTCAGCATCAAATTCTTTCTTTTCAGCAAAGAATTGATCTGAAATCTCAAACCTACCTTTTGATTTCAGATTTTCTGCCCGCAATGGTGGAAAGTTAACATCATCCAATTGCGGAACAAAATTTTCAACATTTTTCTCAACAGATAGCTCCTCTGATTTTATGAAATCAGATTCATCGCTAGAACTTTCATCTGAACGTTTGACAACCCATTTTTGTTTGTTTAAATCGACTTTTCTTTTGTAAAAACGTTTTGAAACATCATCGGTTTTGAAAATCAAATTTTCAAACACCTTAGATTTCTTAGTTGGTTGTTTCTTTTCATCAACATGTATTTCTTTCAATTTTGAATTAAAAGAAACTCCCTGTTTTGTGTTGTTGGACTGTTGGCAATTCCAAGCAATGTGTCCAATCTTGTGACATTTGAAACACGCTCTTCTCTCAACTCTTTGCTCGGATCTCATCATCATATTCTTTTTCTTTTCAGTGAGAAACTCTTGATTTGACTGTCTCCAGAAAGATTTCTTCTCCTCTTCTACAGAGCTTGTACCTGAAACAAATTTAGTTTTTGGTTTATAAGTTTTCTCATTTTTATAATTTTTTGGAGAAATAAAACCTAATCCCTGCTTTTTGAAATTACCATTATGGTTTGGTTTCTTTCGATAACCATGACCAGAACTGTAACCCTTTTTCTTGTTCAATCTCTATTGAACTCTTGAAGTGTATCTTTTAGGTTTTTCATGAAGATTTAAATCTTTTATTTCAGAAATATTAATTTATGTTAATTTGAAAACCTGTTTGATCTGTTCAGTTTTGACACTTCTTATTGGAAATTCTTCATCAGAAAATAATTTGTCCGAATCATTCAAAGTATATGCTACTTTAAACGTTTCATCATTCAAATTATTCTTTGATAACAAGAATTCTTTATTGTAAACCTGTTTGACTGGTGAGACGATCAAAACGAGTCTATCAGAAGAGTTCTCGGTCTAATCAGAGGCGGAATTCATTGATTAGACTTTGTAACAGCTTGATTCACTTTTAATTGTCTTGTTTTATTGATATAACACGTTTACAGATCAGTAGACACGTCGGCAGCACTTTGGTACCGGAATCACGAACGTTACAAATGAATCAGCAACATGGGTATTTATAGGAGTGTGGTTTCGTACGAAATGACACCGAGCCTATTTCGTGCGAAATAGCTCAAACACACTCAAAACCTATTTTTCTCGTACTCCGTGCCCTGATCTAACATTTCTATTACAAGACTCGATACAAGACGAAGTCGACAGACGTATGCACCAACATTAATTGAGCTATCACATATAGAATCACACATCAAATTTTTCAGAAATCAGTTTCTATGAATCAAATTACACTAGAATAGCATTCTAAATCCTAGTGTTCATCAATTTCTCACAAAACCCATAAATCACCTTCAATGTTTTCATGAAATTCTCAGAAATTAGACATGATTTTACTTATTGTTGTCTAGGGTTTACTTCTAGACACTATATTATCCTTATTCTATTCATTTAACAATCATGCATCATCAGATTTCAAACCTCCTAAATTCATGAGAATTTCAAGTAAAGATTTCTCATCAAATTTTACATACCTTATGATCTCCTTGCAATGGGGATCAATAATCTATGCTCGGATTTCGTTTTGGACTTGATTTGAACCTTCAATTTGGAGGTTTTGATAAGAACTAGGGTTTTTGGGGAGCTTGGGATCGCCCCTTCTCCTGATCGATTTCCAGCAACAAAACACAAATGTGTTTTGAGTTTATTTTTTTTTGTTTTATTAATATTAGTTTCCATTTAAACACTTTTGGTCCCTCAACTTTCATTTTTGTTTGTTTTTAACTCTCTAACTACTCATAAGTCATCATCTAACTAGGTTAATGTCATTCCTAGTTACTTTATTTTTCTTATTTATTCACTACATAATTGTATTATAAAAATTTATATTTTCGGGGTGTTACACACACTACCTGACACATTGCAGCTTTGAGAGATGTCTCCTGATTTATCACTTAATACCCCTAACAATCTGTTAATCTGATCAAGAGTTAAAGTATTCACAGAACCAAGTGCAAAACAAGACCCATCAGAATTACTCACAGAAACATTATTTGAGGAAGTTTCTTATTACTACCTATTGGTTTCATCCATGAGGGGTAACCAAATAACTCAAAACACTTTTCTATACTATGTCCAGTTTTATCACAATGAGTACATTTTATTTACGATTTGAATTTTTATTACCTTTTCTTTTATTATCAAAACATTGATTAATCTTGGAAACAAAACCAACAATTTGACCCCTTTGAACACCACCACTAGCATTCCTATGTGATTCCTCCCTAGACACAACAACAAAAGCCTCTTTAACACTAGGAAGAGTTTCTTTAATTAACAAATTTGTTCTAACAAACTAATAGACACTATCTAATCCCATCAAAAACTGCATCAAATTTATCATATGATAAAAATTGTTAAACTCCCTAAAAGCATCACAAGTACAAGAAGGTAATTGAACAATCTGATCAAGTTGTTTCCACATCGTATTTAACTTGTGATAATATTTTGACTCATGCATACCATTTTTAGTAAAGGAATTTATCTTTCAAGGCTTTCCACACATTAGAAGTAAATTTAGACTATACTTAACCCAAGTATATCTCCTCGGACACAAAGTTAAGAATCCAAGTTAAAACAACAAAGTTACATCTATCCCACCAGGTAGCAAGAACATCATCATCTACAGACTTAACACAAGAACCATCTATGAATCCTATCTTGTTTTTAACTCTAAGAGCTAAAGTTATAACATTAGCCCACACAGTGTAATTCTTTGTGCCTCTAAGTTTTATATTAAGTATAGTTAAATGAGTAGAATCACTGGCATATAAGTAAAGAGGATTACTAGAATCCAACTTACTGATCAAAGTGGCACCAGGAGGATCATCCCCTCCTTCACCATTAGACATCTTAATTCAGGCCAAATAACCCACAATAAAACAACGCAAATAATCACACCGAGAACAAAAAGGCGAAACTACGTCAAGGGCACTACGTCTTGTTCTTCACTTAAAAGATGCCAGACTGTGTCTTAACGTAGGAGCCTTACCTAAGTTTCTAAACATAGATTAAGCAAACAAGATCCAAAAAGAAACAGGAAACAGTTAATATGCAACAAACAGTTTGTAATAAATAAAAACAGGGAATGGCTCTCCCTGTATCCCAATCAATCAATCCGGTACCCCTAACCCGGCCAGATATGCCTAATGCAAGAAACAATAAAGAACTGCAAGAAACAAAACAAGGAACAATCTCGCCCGTTTGCAAACCCTAGCTAGGGTTTCTCTAGTTCTTTTCTAAGAATTTACAACCTTCACTTAACGTTGCAAATCAGAGACTAAGAACAACAGCTTCCAATAGCAAGAGTTCTTTAGATCTCCTGTTTAGCACCAAACTCTAGATTAGGGTTTCAATACGATCAACCACAAATTCACAGATCCAATTGTGAAAACTTGTTTCGACATATTTTGTATCCCAAGAAATCCTAGCATACCAGATTTTTCAAGAACGACAAACAACTATCATTAAACCCTAATTCACAAATAACAACGAAAGCAAGAACTAGAACACCTTGTGCTCTGATACCATGTCAAATTTGGTAAATCAGAGTTAGCATAAGCTTATTCACCTCACAGACATTCAAATACAAAAGACCACACAAAAACTGAAACAATCTATGAATTAGAACCTCACTAACAGATCATCAACACGATAATTTGTGTTACTCTCACAAGGATTTAACATACTCTAAAACATCTCAACAACAACAAGATCAACAAAGCCCTAGATGTGAAACCCTATGAAATAAAACAAGGTGTGTGTGCATGTGAAAATGATCACAATGAATCACAAACACACACAAATATCTTATATATAGAGAACTCGGACCACCTTTGACCCGCACACACAAAATAACCCTAATGGGCCCTTAACTCTTATCCGAAATACAAGCCCAGCAAGCCATTCTTCATAAGCCCAGTTAATTCCCTTCAAAGCCTTACCATATCCAGCTTCTTTATCCCCGTTACTTTAGCCCTATTCACTATCCCACGAGCCCATCTACACCTAGGGGGAGGGCATGCCACAACGTGAATCCAGTCCATGGATGTATTGGGCTGGCCCACCATCCCTAGGCTCACCTGCAAAGAGAAAATACAAAAACAAGTAAATTGTATAACAAATAGAAATATTTATAACTTTGGTTTTTAACTATTGAATTGCAAATATATTATACTTTTAATAATATAAAAACAAGTCAATTGTATGACAAATAGAAATATTTATCACTTTAGTTCTTAACTATTGAATTGCAAAAATGATATACTTTTAATAACACCTTTGGTTAATTTAGAGCATTTTTGCTTTAAACGAGACTCGAATTCTGACCTTCACTTTGAAAAGTCATGAGAATACCTGAAGTTCATTGGCTTTATAGTTGTTGAAGCTTAAAATATGCCTCTTTGATCTCTACACAACCTAGACCAATAATGATGGTCATTTCAAGTAGTGCTCGAATTGCCGACATTGAAAGTGATACTTTTGTTAAATGTGAGTGGCTAGTAAAGAGGATAACGTGTCAAAAGGAAATATGTCACAAAATGTAGTATCTATTTGTCTTCTACAGTTTAAAAATATTATCACTGGCTCAACATTATTTCCTTTAGGGCTCTCCACTAACTATTGTTAGTGTATGTTATAATTATTATAACCACATAAATTGAAGACCGTCGGTTGTCCATATTACCATTTCGATCATATAATAAATTGATTAGTTTGGGTGAATTCGAATCATTATTATTATTTTGTGAATATTAAAGATTGCAAACGAATTAAAATCAATGAAAAACCGTTGAAGTATGTTTCTTCGTTTTGTTAGCTAGTCGTTTTCAAAACCAGATCAACTAGTTCAACCGTTGGACCCATAAGGCTCCTAGTTTATAACATCTGGTTTGCTTTTCAAAACGTTGCTTTAGTAGACATCACCAAAATTATCATTTATCACTAGGGTAACAACTTATTCGACCATGTTAAGACTTCTTTATTAACATACTTCTAATCATAGGCAAAACCATAGGTCCGCTGACCTTTAAGTCATCGTGTTTGTCTGTTTTTTTTTTCTGTAAAAATCTAAGTTATATATTAAAAAAACATGATTTGAACCTTTTAGTTGAAGTCTCTATAAAACGAATTTTATTATAACCCAGACCCATAAGTTTTGGTTCCGTCACTTGCTTATATAATAAACATAATTTGTAAAATAAAAGCATTACATCAATCTTAAAACCTCACGTAATTAGTTGTATTATACATGCAGATGAACGACATTTGTCGATTTCAATCATTTGAGCATCTTTCGTTGTTTTCTTTGAATGTTCTGTGTGTTTATCTTTTTTATAAATAATAAAATAAGATGAGTATGAAAATGAAATAGACTAGATAGGAGTAAGTTAAGGGTTACGTAGAGAATTCTTCTCAAAGTCAATGGTGAGTGAGTGTTAGGTTGGAAAAAAAGGGAACCACTCCTTTTCTTCACGTCATAAAAGCCAAGTGTTCATAGTTCTAGAATGGGTCTACATATTTACACACCTTATTGACTATTTGGACACCCTTCAAGACGCCTCGTATAGACCTATACGAGGCGTATAGCCTTTTTCAATTTCCAAGAGAATCTCTGATTATGTCATATTTTGTCTTATTTGCCTCGTATACGCCTCGTATAGGCCTATACTGGGCGTCTAGGGGAAAAAAGACCATTTAGCCCCTGATTTAGGCCTATACTGGGGGTAAATTGGTCTTTTTTGCCTCTCTTATATGCCTAGTATAGGCCTATACTAGGCGTATATAAGGGTTTTTTTTTTTTTTAACAAACATTTTAACAATATTAATCGTTTTAGCAAAACTTTTATACAAAAACAAGTTTTTTTTATTTTAAATAATTAATATTAGGACCCCTCGTTGGTTTTTTTTTTTTTTTTTTTGAGTTGAAAAATGGATGTTTTGGTAGGGTAATTTGATTGTTTTTGGAGGGTGATGTTTTTTGAGTAAAAAAATGGGTGTTTTGGTGGGTAATTTGAGTTGTTTTTTTAAAAAAAAGTTTTATTGTTTTTGTATAAAAGTTTGCTAAAACGATTAATATTGTATAAAATATTTGTTAAAAAAAAAAAAAAAACCCTTCAAGACGCCCAGTATAGGGCTATACTGGGGCTATACGAAGGGTCCAAAAGACCATTAAACCCCTGAATTGCCCCCAGTATAGGCCTAATTCAGGGCTATAATGGTCTTTTGGACCCCTCGTATACGCCCAGTATAGCCCTATACTGGGCGTCTATTATTATTTTTTTTGTTTTCTTTTTTAATATTTAAAAAGAAAAAACAAAAAAAAAATAAAAATAGACGCCCAGTATAGGGCTATACTGGGGCTATACGAAGGGTCCAAAAGACCATTAAACCCCTGAATTGCCCCCAGTATAGGCCTAATTCAGGGGTATAATGGTCTTTTGGTCCACATAGACGCCCAGTATAATGGTTTTTTTGTTTTCTCTTTTTAAATATCAATAACACTGATTTTGATGTAACCCTATACGCCTCGTATAGGCCTATACGAGGCCTATACGAGGCAAAAGGTGTCTAAATAGGCAGATAAGGTGTCCAAATAGATTGACCCTCTAGAATATCAGTCACATGACAAGATGAACGAGCAAATATAATTGAATTGTATAATCTTTTACATATTTTATAAATAAAAATAATGATGATAAAAACTTGGAGGTGTTAATTAAATTAATTTTAAAGGCTAATAACATTTTTAGAGGGTAAAAAATGATAAGAAGAATTATGTTAGTACAAAATACCTTTAGCGTAAGAAGTGAAGGAGATTATTTTTTTTTTTTGAATTTTCTCTCATCTTATTAAATACGTATTTTAGTGATAGAATTAAAAAAAAAATCGTGATTTTACACTTGTAGAGTAATTATGTAATTTTGTAAAATAATTATAATTATTCTAGTAATGTAAAATCATGATATTTTTTTTTTAATTTTGCAAGTAAACATCATTCTTAAGTAGTAGAGGAAAAATTAAAAAAAAAATCTCATTCACTTGTTATGTTCACATGATTTAGTAACAAAACTAGGTTTAGTGGATCGGTTTTCTTTTCTTTTCTTTGTCTAACTCTTTGAAAAAAAAAAAAAATAACTCAATCTAAGTAATTAATAAGGCTAAGGGGTATGGGGGTATGTGATTGGGTTATGGATTACCACCTAAGATCGTAGGGTATGGTGGGGCGGGGGTTTGGGGCATGGGTTGACACGTGGAGTTCGAGCCTCCCGCTGGTGAGTGACGTGTCCGTGGGGTATGACGGAGCCTGGCTAGCCCGCGTGGCTTGGCCAGCTTGATTAAAATAAAAATAAAAAAACCTAAAATTAAAAAATACACACAACATTTAAAAAAAAAACCTAAAATTTTATTAAAATTTCCTAAAATTTACAAAATTCTACAAAAAAAAATTACAAAAAAAGAAAAAACCTAAAGTGTTAGGTAGATTTCGAAAAGGGCAAGCTTGTCAAACGGCTTCCGCTCCTTGCCCCGGAACTCGATGTTGGCCACCGCCACCCGGTCTTCGTAACTTATCTCACCGCCCGGGACGCTGTCGTAGTAGGCTTTAAAACGATCGAGCTTTGGTCGTAGCTCGCGCCATTTGTGTTGGCACGCGTTTAAGTTGTGTCGGTCGTTTCCCAGATTATGCCGGTAGCTAGCAAAAGCTTCCGGCCAGTAACGGGTCTCACCGGGTTGGCGACCCTTCATCGCGTCCACGACGCTCGTGACAAGGGCTAGCTCTTCCTCATGCAACCAAGAGGCCATCGATCAAGTGTTTGTGGGTAGCGGTTCGGGTAGGTGACTTGGGTTGGGGTAGCGATGTGGAGAGCCGATGGGGTTGGGGGTTATATAGCGATGTGGACAGGTGGGTGAACCGTTTTTTTTTTTTTTTGAAAGGTGTGAACCGTTTGGCTTGGCCAAACGGTTATATTTTAAAATTTAAACATGGCCCGCTATGACCTAGCCAACAAGCGAATAGGAGCCGGCCACGTAGGACCGCTAGGCATGCCCAACGCCCGGGCTTAAACTCCCGTCCAAGGGGCCACGCCCAAACCCAAGCCCATCCGGGGTGGTGACTTGGGCGTTTTCAGCCAACCCACGCCCCACGCCCCATGCCCCATAGTCTAAGATGGTTGATGATGTGCCACACCACCCCCTTAGGGAACCACATGCACCCCCATTTCTTTAAGTAGTTAAATATATTTTACACAAAATAAATTTAGAAAAAATGAGGATGGTGGTTTGGGTCATGACCACACCATATAGGATTGTGGATTTGGATGGTGGATGAGAGAGGGGTAACATGACATTGACATGGAGAGTAATGATAGTCTTGAGGGTCATGGCCACACCCTATAGCCTAAGAAAACGAAATTAAACTTGAAGTTTGTGAACTTGTCATTATTTGAAGGTACTCCTTTCTTTGATGGAGATTTTTGGAATTCAAGATCTGGTAACGTTCCTCACATTCTATTGAATATAATGTGCTAAGTTGCTTGTGTGACTTTCGATTCTTCTCCGTACATACTTAAAACTTATGATCATTTTTCTTTAATAGGTAAAGATTCTTCAAAAATTTTGCGCAAGGTTTCCTTGTGAACTCTTAAAGATAGCATGGATAGTTATAGGTAACTCTTGGAAATCCTTGGAGTACCGAGATATTTTCAACGAAATATCATTGTTCTGTTCATAGATCTTTATCAATAATCTAAAATATAAACATTCTAGTAGGATGACAACTTGTATAAGAGGGAAACCTTCATTTGTGCAAGGACATCATCCTGTAAAGCTAATTTCTAAAAGTCTCTAAAAGTCTATAAAAGCTTTCATATGGCTTTCTTAGAAGTTGCTAAAGCGATAAAGTGAAAGGTTGAATTTAGTAATTAGGGAAGAAGTGTTACATGGAAGGTTTAGAAAATAATGATTTGACAAGTGGTATTATAGCATCTTCGAACATTCATAAAGTTGGTACGTCAAAGTCGTTATCTCAAAACTTCTAAAAAGATAGCTAAACTATGGTAGTGTGATAAGATCAACTAAAAGATCCCATGACATCGAGTCAACTTGCTGGGAAGATCTTTGTTCCCAGGATTGTCACATTGACATGAAGCCGAGAGGGGTTGTGTGCTTTGCTTGAGTTCTAGAAGGGTTGGAAAATGGATCACGAGAAAAGGGTAATGGATTAACCCACAAAAGGGATAATGTTTGAATGTGGTGGTCGACATGAGTTAGACGACCGAAGTTTTTCCAACAAAATTGTTCCTAATGAAAAATGGTCATTGCACATTGGGATTAAATGTTTGTTGAACTTTTCTTGAATCAAAGTAAATCCAATTTTACAGGGAGTTGTCATGGATGAGCAACCATGCACGGGGACATGCATATTTTGGTTGTGGGAAAGTGTGACAAACCAAATACTTTAATATCGTTTCTAGTCACAAATGCGCTTGACCTGTGTTTCCAATCCTGCGTAAGTGCCTCAACGACTAATAGTAAAAGTGTATACTACACATGATTGCACTTCTCATATCCAATTGGTTGGGAGTGGTTATCTCTAAATTGATGAGTCCATAGCATGAGAAAATAATGGATCCACCACCAGGTGTGGGATGGAATGGTTGGTCTTCTAGGATCCAAGACCCCACGTAGAGCTTTAAAAGATGGTCCTATAACAAGTATATTAGAGCCTCAAATAGGGATGCCAAAACCAATTGAGAGATGGTGGGGGTGTGAATGTTAATTAGGAATGGAGAATGGAAAGACAAGATGGACGCTTTGTAATAATTGTGGTATGGGAGATTACTAGATTGAGGTTTCTTGGGAACGTTGGCAGTGTTCTGGGTATATTGGAATGTTTTGTAATAAATGCTTTGGGGTTGAATTACTTGTTGAAATTAACTGTAGAATTCACTCAACAAAGCTGACTTTTGCATGTATGTTAAGTTGATTACAAGTATGTGGGTGTAGCACGCGAGACTCTTTGTTAGCAGATGGAGCTACTCGTGATATGTGAGCTTGGCATTCATACGTTTAGTATTTTGATCTAAAATCGGAGGTTTGTTGAGTTTTTCTTTAGTATGAAATGTTTTTAATTAATTTTTTCGTTGTGTATTTTGAAAACATAAATAAAGTTGTGACACGAAAAAAGCAAGACAAGAATATTATGGGTTTCGGTATGAAAGAATGTCAGAACACATCTATATATTAAAACACGTTGCTAAGGGATCTAATTAGACAACTTTTTACAGATCGAGCCTACAAGAGTTTGGAACACTCATTCGACATCTAGATACAAAGACATCTTAGAAAGAGAACATGTATTTTCTTTTATAAATATTGTAGATATTGGCTCATGGATCTTAACATAGAATAATACAAAAAATGTCAACAATCTAGATAGACCGACAACTAGCATAATCATACAAAATAACGTTTTAACATTCTAGATAGAATGACAACTAGCATAAATAAAGGAAACCTTCATTTGTGAACACTTCATAAGTCTTTGTAAAATTCTGTAAAACAATTCCAAATTTCCTTAGTTAAATAATCTTTTATAATAATGTTTTATGCATGTCATTTGAATCACTGTTGCGGAGTTTGATTTTTGCAGTTATTGTCATTCTTTAACAGTTTAACTACAATATTTACATCGCTTATCAAAACCAAATAAACTATTTTTATTATATAAAAGGCCTCAAATTTCTGATTCGCTTTAGGCCCCTCAAATGGTTGAGCCGGCCTGTTGTTAAGATAACCTGTGAGAGAGTTGACACCTTGAAAGTTAGGAAAATAACTCCATCACAAAAGGACACAAAAGTCACCTCACCTCGGATGTTTATGGTACAACTAACTTGACAAAAATAGAAACTATAGATGGAAATAAATGAATAATGGATGGACTCCATCAAATAGACAACTAGATGGATGGATCTGAATCAAAGCAATGACCGATGAAGGGAACATAGGAATTTAATATGGGGATCACTATCTTACATAGGATAGGATAGTCACCCTTCGTGAATGAAATTGGTCACCCTTCGTGAATTTAATATGGGGAACACCTTTGTTTTCTAATCCCACATTGTTTGTTTCACATAATTGTAAGGCTGTTTAACGTCGACTATGATTTGACATGCACAACTGCAAACTGCCGTTCAACATATAATCAGTAGCGGATCCAACAATTTTTTTTTCACCGGGTCTTTTTGATAGATTCTCATTAATTTTTTTTTCATTTTTATTCAAACCGAGGGGGGTTCTGGGAACCCAAAACACCCCTGGATTCACCCCTGCACATAATACGCGAACGGCGGTTTAAATTTAGGATATGTGATTTGACATATAAATTCATTCTCAAGCGCGGTTTGAGAAGGGTGTGACTGTGTGAGATTAGATCTAGGGGTGCAAACGAACCGAGCTGAGCCCCCAGCTCGAACAGGCTCGAGCTCGAGTTCGAGTTCGATTAACTTATGAGAGCTCGGCTCGATTCGAGCTTTGTTTTCAAAGCTTGAGCTCCGCTCGTTTGTATTTTCTCAAGCTCGAGCTCAGCTCGTTTATTATCTATATTAATTAGTATATTAAATAAAAATATTATAAATAATAGAATTTTTAGGCTCGCGAGCTCGATAAGTGAAGCTCGGGCTCGGGCTCGTTTACTAAATAAGCTTATTTTTAGGTTCGAGGTCGGCTTGTAAACAAGTTTAAATAAGCTCGGGTCGTTTACACTAAGGCTCGACGAGCCTAACGAGCGTCACATGCGAGGCTCGAGCTCGGGTTCGATAAACAAACGAGCTTTTTTTAGGCTCGGGCTCGATAAGGCTCGGCTTGTTTTGAGCTTTTTCTCAAGCCGATCTCGAGTAGCTCGCGAGCCGATCGGCTCGTTTGCACCCTAATTAGATCATAGGGGTGCGGATATAGTCACCCCTATCAATTTAAAAAAAAATAAAGAATCATTGTTGAAATTATACGTAACTGATATCTTTATTCAATTTTAGAAAATTATTACTGTTTTGATTCCTGGAAGTCAAAAACCGATGCTCTGTATTAAAAACGAGTTAAAACCATTTATAAGAAAGACCAAGACGTTAGTAACATTATCGATATCAGAATCAACAGTTGACCTCTTCTAGAAAGTCTAACTGATAAGATGTCTGCTTTTGAAGGTTTACATAGTTTCTGGAAGACTGGAATGAAAGGAACATGAGATATATTTAAAACATTTATAATAATTAGCCAGACTAGTGGGTATGGGGCCGGCTGAGGCCCGGCTAGGACCGGCGCCGGTCCCCCACACCGCCCCCCACTCCTCCGGTTCGGCAAGATCGGCTCCCCACAACCGGATAAGATGGGCCTCTCTCCTCTCTCCTCACACACATACACCTATACATACATGCATATATATATAAAGGGGTTCATCCTCCACCCCTCTAGGTCCATCCTCTTCAAGCCACTCCTACATGACGGTGACGTGACGGCCCATCCCCTTGGAGATGAGGCTCTCCATACCCACTAGTCTCATACAACTGAAGAAAAAAAAGTTAAAAAATCAAGTTAAACCAATTCTACAGTAAACATGATTACCAAAAAATTGTCTTCTTGAATCTACAAATTGGGCAAAAGAATCTACATATATTTTGTATTTGTGTTCTTAATTCGAAAGCCTAACATGAAACTTTGCTATATCTCACCTCATCAGAGTATGGGTATTTTTATTCATTTCACACGCACTTAAATCTAAAAAACTAACGCGCTCGTTTGGTTAAAAGAATCACTAGTGTTACCCGTTTGTGAATGATAGGGAGCCTTTTGTTTTTAACATAAATTTTTTTACATCTAAATTCGAAGAAGATGAACAATGATTGTTTACGTGGACATTTACGTGGCTCCACTTTTCTTTCCAAACATGATTCCCAAAACTTGCCTTCTAAAATCTACAACAAAACCAAATCTACAAATCTTCATTCCGAATCTAAAAAACAACAAATCCGCTACAAGTCATCCGCCTCCAATAACACCATCTTACTAAAATTGGTAGAAATCTTGTTCCGAATCGCCTTAACCGAAAAATAAACAAACAAATACAAAAAACCCGGTTCCTTCTTCTGCTTCCTCGGAAGCAGATGAACCGGAATCTGACTCCGACACAAAGGACATGTGGACTGCGACTGGAGCCACGTGTCAACGCAACTCACATGAAAACAGTGGTGGCATTTCGGCAACCGGCGGTACCGTTGGCCTTTAACGACGTCGTAAAGACACACGGTGCAGTAAACGGGTTTTGTGGCGGTTTGTTTAACGGTGAGGATGGGAAACTGACGGCGGTTGTGGAGGGTTTTGAGAATGTAACGGAGGAGGGTAACGGCGATGACGGTGATTAAGATGGTGGATTTGTTGGTGAGGATTATGGAGATTATTGTTGAGAAATTAGCGACGATTTGGTCGTTATTCATGACGACTGTTTTTTCTTTAAGGTGGAGGATGATTAGACACAAGGGTGTCTGCCCCTGTGATACTCGTGTATATATAGGACGAAAATTCTAATTGACGCTTTATTTTTTTAGTATTATATTCAAAAATATTATGTCTTGGTAAAATGTTATAGGGTGTTGTGGTTTAAATTAGGGATGAGATTTTTTACCGAAATACTGGTATTGTATCGGTACTATATCGGTACCGTACCGATGTCGTACCGTACCGATCGTAAACGGTACCGGTATCGGTAATAGATTTATCGAAATTCGGTATCGATACCGGTATTTTTCGGTAATACCGGTATTAATACCGAGTTTAATAATCATCGGTAAAAAGCATGGAATCCATTGAAGTAAGTTAATTTTTTAATGGTTTGGTTATAAATTATCAATATATTTTTTCTTATTTTTAGATTTTTAACTATTGTTGAAGAAACCCCTTTTGTCGAACTTGATGGTGACTCGAAATTGGTTAAAAGTCGAACCCATGGATGTTTAATATGTTTACCTTTTTTTTACATTCATCTATATATTACTCTAGTTCAGTTAGTAATGGATGGATAGGTTGCACATTATAGTTTTTTAGGTAAAACAATGGATGGCACCAAAGCGGTACCAATGTGGTAAAGTACCGAAATACCGATACCGGTACCGTACCTGTACCGAATCTACAAATACGGTACGGTAATCGGTATCCACATTTCCTCAATTTCGGTAACGGTATTTACGGTATCGTTACCGGTACGGTACCGGTATCATACTGATCTCATCCCTAGTTTAAATTTGTCTCCTGTAACATAGAAAATATGCTTTAACTATTTTTTTTAAACTTCAACTTCATTCACAAACAAACAGACGTAGTCCTCAAAATAAGAATTACCGGCACATTACAACATATGCTTTAACTATCACACTCTTTGGGTATGTTTGGCAAAAATAGCTGGTGGCTGGTAGCTGAAAGCTGTAAGCTGGTAGCTGGTGGCTGGAAGCTGGTAGCTGTAGCTGGTAGCTAGTAGCTGTAGTTTTTTAGATATATTTGGTGTTTGGTAGAGTAGCTGGAGGTTTTAATAAAATGTATAAAATGACCAAAATGGACATAACTAAAAATTTAGAAAGTTTGTGCATTAAAAAGTTTCCTATTTTTAGAGGTTAAAATAGTCATTTTTTCCCTAAAAGCTTGTAGCTCCTTCTAAACGCTACTAGTAGTAGCATTCAACCAAAAGCTTCAAGCTTCTAACCTAAAAGCTTAAAGGTCCTTCAACCAAACAAGACTTTTTATTGAGTAGGAGCTTTTTCTTAAAAGCTTAAAGCTAGAAGCTCCTAAAACCTCCTAAAAGCTTTATGCCAAACATACCCTTTAACTAACAAGTATAGCTTAACTTAAATTTCAAAAAAAAATTAAAAAAAAAAGTTATTGGTTGCTTTTAGATGACGCATACCAAACCATCTTTTAAGCCCGCGAATGCGTTTGCGGAGCCCCCTTTCAATTAGCCGGACAGTGTTTCAGGCTTAAACATAATGATATGTGCCGTACAATGACACCTAATTTAGAAAATAACGATTTTTTGAGTGCCATATGATAACAATGTTTTTAGCACTGTCGCTTTGTTTAATATTATTTAATATTAAAAGGTTAATGAAAACAAAAAAAAATGTGTCATTGATTGAAATCATGTTTGTGATAAAAAGATGGTACTGTTGCGACACATACATATGAATGAATACAAAGGAAACATGTGTGTGACTGGTAGCAGTTAGGTTTATTCGCTTGTTTTATTAGATGTTCTATTTTTTAAGAAAAAAGGTAGAAAACAAAAAGAAAAAAAAAACATTTTACTTTCAGTACACTGATGTGAAACTTTTAAACATTTAAAATCATGCACATAATTAGATAATTTATGAAAGTTTTTTTAACGACAAATCTATTTTACTCCTACTCCTACGCTTAATCTATACATCATGTATTACACTTGTCCAAGATAAAATCTACTCCTACGCTTAATCCTACTCCTACGCTTAATCTATACATCATGATGGTGCGTGGTGCTAAGTGCCAGTTGTAGCGGCGACGATGGTTGGCGGTGGTAGTGGGTGTAAACGACGGCGGATTGTGACAACGGTGGTGGTGGTGGATGACGGTGGAGGTAGGTGGCGGTGGTGGTGATGGTGGTGGCGGGGGTGGTAGCAGCGACGACGGTGGTCGGAGCTGGTAGCGGTGGTGGAGGTGGAGGTGGGGGTGGGTGGTGGCGGTTGATAGCGGTGGGGGCGGTGGGTGGCGGCGATGGAAGGGGCGACGATGGGTGGCGGCGATGGTGGTGACGGGGACGAAGGTGGGTGGTGGTGGTAGGTAGTGGCAGTGGCGGTGGCGGGTGGCGGCGGAGGTGGGTGACGGCGGCTGATGACAGTGGTGGTGGGTGGTAGCAACGGTGGTGGGTTGTGGTGTTGCTAATGAAGGGTGAAGAGGGAATGGAATGGGAAAAAAAAACAGGGGGGACGGATGGAATGATTTTGAGGGAATGGAATGCATTTTGGAATGGACGATTCCATTCCATCGACCAACCAAACACTCTTTTCTTCATTCCCTCACAATAGTCCATTCCATTCCACCTCTCATTCCTGCATACCAAACGCTACCTTATCTTTAGTTAGTTTTCAGTATACTGTAAATTAGATTATAAACTCATATATTAAACGGGTTGAATATAGGATATAACTCACATAAATAAAAGATGATAAATACATACTGAAGAGGTATGGCCCCAACTCCACATCTACATGGCAAGGACCACACCACTTTTCCCGTCTACATGGCGCCTACATCAGTAGATAAATCCAGAAGCTTCTTGAAGCTTCTGGAAGACGTCAAGGTGGCACCAAAGATGCTCCTTCCGACAGAAAGGACAACACGTGTCACCACTCACCAAGCGCCATGTGGACCTGCAACAAATCCAGGAGCAGACCGATGATGTGCGTGAAGTGTGTTATATTTTTAATGTATATTTAAGCCCCTTTTACACTTTTAGCCAAGTTTTAAATTTATAAAACACGATATTTACTAACACTAAACACACATATGGGCAAGTGCACCCATCGTGGACGTAGTATAGTGTTGGTAAGATACCGAGGTCGTCCAAGGACACAAGAGCTTTTAATACCGGTTTATCCTCAACGTCTAATCAAATCAAAAAGTGAGAAAAATGTTTTTAACTAAGAAAATAAAAACTAACTAAATGCTGAAAAATAAAATAAAATAAAAACAGATAGACAAGATGAATCACTTGGATCCGACACGTGTATTAGTATAACCTTTGATTATTTTCGCACTTTTGCACTTGTTTAAGAGATTATCTTAGTTATTGTAGTAGGCCCCTCTTTTGAATGCGACGTTACCCTCAACCCAGTAGTTTGAGTCAGCAAGGATACAATCCTAAAGGGTCGGATTATTGAAAGATAATGAATTAAGTTATTAATGCAAATTGTGGTAGGCCCCGCTTTCGGCGGTGACGTTACCCTCGGCTAAGTAGTCTGAGTCAGCAGGGATACAGTCCTAAATAGCCGGGTTATAGTATTAATAGTAGTTAACTTATGAGGGGGTCAAAGAGTTTGGATCCCCGCCATCCAATACCTATGGGCATTGAAGGAGATCCTACTAAATTTGACCCAGGTCCCTTGCAGGACCTCTAAACGCTGAACAAGGGCAAGACCCTTACCAAACCGTTCCCTTAACCCCTGACCAGGTAGCCAACATACCTCCATATAGACCGTGGAGATATGAATGGTGAAAATCTTTTATTTTATATAGACAGTAAAATAATGCCAAGACACCACGGACAAACGATAAGGAAAGATCACCTTCAACATAAGCAACTAATTATTAAAGTCATTAATACAAAACCAAATAAAAAGTGCAAAAGATTAAAAATAAAAAGTATTATACTAAACACTTGTCTTCACCAAGTGATGTAAGAGACTTAGGCAAACATGGCCTTGATTGTCAAGAACTCTTACGATCAATCTTGGATCCCGAGACGACTCACACACTCTACGATGGACAATGGATGATGGTGGTGGATGATGGTGTTATGGTGGTGGTGGGTGGTGGGTGAAGTGTGAGAGAGGTGGTGTGCCAAGGGAAGAGATGGAATGAAACCAAGCACTCCTATTTATAGGCTGAACAGAAGGCTGGGCACGGCCCCGTGTCCGCTGGACACGCCCCCGTGCCCGTCTGACACTCTCTCTCCTCATTAATTGTAATTCGCAATTACAATTAATGCGCCTGCTGTACTTTCACCACGCCCCCGTGCCCGCTGGACACGGCCCCGTGGTGGGCAATGGAAGCTTCTATAAGTTTGTCTTTTATGCTGCTTCTTGGGCACGGCCCCGTGCTGGCTGAGCACGGGGCGTGTTCAGACTTCTGCTTTCTCTTCTTTGCCTTGGAGGATGCCGTTGAGGGTCCGGGCAGTCTACTTTTATTCCTTTTCTTGTATTTATGCTAGAATTAGTTGTCTTTTTGCTTCTTTTGTGAATTTGAGCTCATTTCATCCTGAAAATACAAAAGAAAGACAAAAACACTCTTTTTCCAACATTAGTACTTAAAAAGGGTTAGTTTTATGCCTTAATTGATGTGATTTATATTTTGTATTTTACACACATCAAATACCCTCACACTTGAACTTTTGCTTGTCCTCAAGCAAAACTCTTTAAATGTGGCTTACACTCCCAAATGGAATAGGTAGAAGAGAAAGTTTTTTGGCTTGTCATAGAGTGTCGGGAATCCAAGATCTTTGTAAGTTTTATTTTTATTTATTTACAATCCTATTCGTTATGATTTATTTAGAACGTTTCACAAGATAAATTACTTATTCGGGCATAGCATGCCTTATTAAAATTCCATTTATATACAAGTTCACATACCTCACGGGAGATCACTCAACACTCGGCCGAAGGTGTAATTTTTTAGTGAATCACTCGAGAGCGGCATGGAACTTACGCCTTCCATAGGCTTGCCAAGCAATCAATCCTCCTCCTTTTTAACTTTTTATCTTTGTAAATATCAAGAGGACTTTTTGGGTGAAGGGTTAGGCTTGGGTTAAAGGTGGGTGGTTGGGTTAGTGGTTAGTAAAAGGGCGAAAATCGTAAAAAGCGTCGGTTTTCGTGACACACCTTGTTTTTAGTGACTTTTTATTTTGAAGTATTTCTCCAAACAAGCTTTTATATAGCTTTGTTTGTTTTGACTTCATCATTTTTTTTTTTTGATAAGTCACATAAAATAGCGAGCTTACGAAAAACCGAGCTTGTTACTAAAATAAAGGGTGAAAAATAAAAAAGGGTTTTTGGTGGGTAAAAAGGGTTTTAGGGTAATGAAATGAAAGGTTTAGGCTCAAAGGGGCTAACTAGGGGGATTTTGGGTAGGTGGTAAAAAAAATGAAAAATAATGGTGTAGAAAGAAAAATATGGTTAGTCCTAATGCCTCCATCACTTACTTACTTGGGTTTAAGTTGGTAAGGACCGGGAATGTATCGTCGTGGCAAGTTCTAGAGTTGTAAGAATCAAGCGGCTATTCACACAAGAAACGAAAAATGAGCATTTAGTCTAAAGATGTATATTTGTATGCTCAATAAAGGCTCAAAACTCACTTTTGTAGGAATGGGTTTTTAATGCG